>NW_024104762.1:233407-300232 GCF_003945595.2 Pipra filicauda
CCCACATGACAAGTGTGGGGGAAGACAGCTGGGGGAAAACCAGAGAAAAGGGGGAAGTTACATTCCCATGGAAACAGAAGGTGGAACAGTAACTGAACTTACAGGGGGAAATGCAGTTGCTGCTTCCTGCATGGAATGTGGTCAGTACACAGGGAACATATTCCATGATGATTCCTCACACAACACATCACACTCTCCCATTGGGAAAGAACCTAAATCCATGTGTGCTGAAGGATTATCTCCAGTTTCAGTTTGCAAGTCAGTATCCTCAATTTCTAAACCCCCAGGAAAAGCAAGTGTTAGGGCTCATGGGAAGAGAGTGTCTCCTCCTCTACGGGCACATGGTCAAAGCAGCCCCAAAAGGAGCAGAGAGACAAACCTGATTGCTGGGACAGGAAGTGACAGGAACCAGCCTGGTCAGTCCCACTGACTGGTACGGATCTGTGGAATGGGAAAAACGTTCCTGTTTGCAGTTGGGAAGGGAAGAAAAAGGAAGGAGACAAACCCAGAGGGTCATCAAGCCTGACCAATTAGCATTCCCAAAGACAGGACCCAGACCCACACCTGCCCAGTCACACCAACTGGCTCAGGATCCAGCAAGTGCTGGAAATCAGGATTTTGCAACTGTCTGTGTCACACTCAGTGGAGGCCAGACCTTTGGAAACCAGCTGTGTTTTGGCTCTTTGTCCTCCCAGGACGATCTGTGTGCTCGGCTTCGGGTACCAAATACTGCAAAAGCCCACAAAACAGACCTGATTTTAAAACAACACCCACAAACCCTCCAGCTCCCAAACCCAAGGCCAATGGAAAAGCATCTCCTACGTCCTGGCAGGGAGTAGGCGCTTCCTGGGACAATGTGCTCCAGTGCCAACGAATTCCAGCTTCACTCTAAGCAGGGAACTGCCACAGCTGCACTGTTTAAAGAGATGCAAAAGCATCAACATCCAAGTGCAGGCGAGAAAATGCTGGAAACAATCCCAGGGGGGCGAGTAGATCAGCAGGAGAAATACACACAAGTGTGGACTCACTTGCTGTGAACGGAACTGGTGGAATCCAAGCTTGTCCACGGGTACAGCTGCAGGCAGAGCAATCTTCTCTACTAAGGGGGTCTATACACAATCTTCTCTACTAAGGGGGTCTGTACACAATCTTCTCTAATAATGGGGTCTGTACACTATCTTCTCTAATAAGGGGGTCTATACACTATCTTCTCCACTAAAGGGGAAAGAAACCTCTCTGCTACCTGGAGAAATAAAAGAGAGATCAGTCCAAACCCTACCGACTATGGCAGGAGAAACAGAAAAGGCACAGGATCATTTCCCACAATACCTTCTCTTATCAATACTCCAAAGGATTGGAGCCGAGTCTGTCTCTTCTCTTGGTTGCCAACTGAAAGTAAAGACAGTCACAACCATATGAATTCTCTTTCTCTCCACTAATGGGCACTCCAGAGAGGTTGCACAGTGCCTGGCAAGTTAAACGGGAAGGCTGAGAGAAAGGATCCAAGGAAATGAGGAGATCAAAGTTCCGTGACAAAGTTGTGTGGAAGTTTCCAGAGCATTTGTACGCTCTGGAGTCTCCCGTGAATTCTCCCTGCCCTTCAGAAATGTTGAGTTCCTGACCCAAAGGAGGGAATTCCATCAGACAAAAAGGAATGAGCTGAGCAGTAACAGAAGGAGGAGCTGGAATTCCTACAGAGAGGGGTTCTCCACCTTAGTATTTTGTGCAGCTGCTCCAAGTTCATCCCGTTGCCATCATCAGGGAATGTCAGGCTGATGTGGTCGTGGATGACTGTCCTGTCAGGCCAGACCTGCTCTGCACTCCCATCCGGGTCATGGCATTGTCTGCAGGGAAAGAAGGGGAAAAGGCTGGGATATTTGAAGCAAAACCCAAACAGTTGAAGTGGGAACATAGTTTGAAGTGCTTCAGCTGCCAGAGAGTCTGTGTTCCACGCTGACTCCAGTCCCAATGTTACGATGAAGCAGCTGCCTCCCGACCCGGTGACCCTCCCCCAAAGCCAACAGCCAGTTCCACAGCTCTTGTGGGTTGATTGTTCTTACAGCCCCACAGAGGCAAACACTGTAGGTGGAGGCGAGTGGCTGAGGCGTGAGAATGGAAATGCAGCCAAGACAGGGCTCTGGTTTCCTTTGCTGCCCCCAAAGCAGCTGGTGCAATATTTACTTTCTCCCAGCCACGGGCTGGCTCTCCCCGAGGGAGCTCCAAAGTGCTTTAGACTCTCCTTGCTCTGGACAGGATGGGAAAGAGCTGCCCCCAGTGCAACAGAAACCACGGCTGCACAAAGCTTGCCCAGCTGGGGAGGGTCCTTCCTAGGAACATGAAGTACCAATTGTATCCGCAGGGACAACTTCATCCAAGGGATTGCAGCCTCAACAAAAGAGGGCATCCAGGTCCAGGTGACAGTTGGGAAAGGTTTGGGCTGTTCAAACAGCTGCACCCACTTACCATGTTGTCAGCCTGCAAAGGGTCAGTCCTTCCCACAGCCACGGGGCTCTGCTTCCCTCCTTGGTGGCAGCTCTGGCCTTCCCTGCAGGAAAAACTCCTGTTGGCTTTGGCTGGGTGAATTCTCTGGGCAAGGGAAGGGAAGCAAACATGACAAGCTCTTGCTCCACCAAGTACCTGTGAGTTCTGCAAGTGCACTGAAGGGCCAGGGGTGACTGAGTGGTGCCCTCGGTCTGCGGGAACCTGGGGCAAAGCTGAAGGGAACCACAAACAAGGGCATCGGTTTGTGCTCTCCAAGCACACCCAGCCGGACACCAGGAGGCCAGAGAAAGGAACCCTAAAGGGAGCTGTTTTGTTCAGCACTACAAAAGGCCGTGGGGACCCCTGGTGGTCTAGTGGTCAGGATGCAGCACTCTCACTGCCGTGGCCCGGGTTTGATTCCTGGTCGGGGAAACTCCCCTGGGCAGATGGAGCTCGTCAGCCCTGTAAAGCCATCCGTCTAAGAGAAGGTCACTCTAAACAAACCTACGTCCTGAGGACCTCACTGCCACTGTCCAAGCTTGCTCGGCCCCGGCAGATGAACCTCAGGATTAAAGGGTGGGCTCAGTTCAGAGCACACTGTGTCTCACCTAAAAAATCCATTGCGCAGGCTCGAAGGGTAAAGACCTTTCCCAAATCTTCGCTCACGAAGACTGGCCATACACTATACACACAAAAGGCCATAATTAAATTGATTTTCGATACTGGCACACTGGGACCTTGTCAAGGGACTGTTCCTACAGCTCTTGGAGGGGACATTCAGCACAGTCTCCTACCTTCCTCTGAGAATGGGTGACGCCGCCATCCTGTGCAAGGGGTCAGTCCGGTGTCCAGCGTGGATGCAGCTGGAGGGATGTCCAGGCTGCTGGGCTTGCTGGGGGTACCTTTGCAGGGACAGGGTTCCCCGCGGAAGGTGCCTTTCTGTCTTCTGTGCCAAAGAGTTCCCATGCACAGGCTGTTCTTTCAGACCTTTCTGGAAACAGGTCTGAGGTCTGGGGGTCTCTGGGGCTCTCGATCCCCCTCCAGTCTGTGGCCACTTCTTGGCCTCGTTGCGGCGCCCGTGCTGTTCCGTGCTGTGCTGGTCTGCGGGAGATGTCGGTCCCGGCAAAGCGCTGCCCGCCCTGCGCTGTCTGGGCCGGGCCTGGCGCTGGAGCGGGGCCTAATGGTGCGGCTGTGCCGGCCTGCGGGGCCAGCGGAACAGCCTGTGCACAGCGCGGAGCGCGCGCCTCAACAGGGAGGGACGTTTCCCGGGGACAGCCCTGGGGGCTTCCCTGCCCTCTGCCCCTGGGGACACGGCCTGGGCTGCAACTGCTGGTTTCACGTCTGCAGCCGGGCTTTGTCCCAGCTTGTGCTGCTCCTGTGGCTGCTGGGGACACCTCTGCACCTCCAGCGCAGCCTTGCTCAGGACGTGCTGGATTAATTTCTGAACTGTGTCCCACAGATCTTGGCTGCCCTGGGAGGGGTTCCGGGACCCTGCTGGGGTGTAGGACTCATTGATGGATGAAGTGTCCACCTCCAGCACAGCCTTGCTCAGGATGTCGTGGATGAGGGGCTGGACTGTGTCCTGCAGAACTTGGCTGCCCTGGGAGGAGCTGCGGGACCTTGCTGGGGTCTGCTCCTCACTGGTGGATGGAGAAGTGTCTGCCTTTGGTTGCTTGGAAGAGAGAGGCCGCTGGGACTTGCTCGGGATGTAGAGAGAGCTGGGCCCCTCCAGGGGGTCGTCGTCACTGTCCGGGCCCAAGGGTTTGTCATCGTGCCCTTGGGACAGCCCCTGGACTCTGTTGTCTTGCCCTTGAGAAAGCTCCTTGGCCTGGTCGTTCTCCACCGGCCCTTGGCACGGCCGTTCCTCTTGGTCTGCTTTCTCTTGGGTGAGTCCTTGGCTCTTGGACTTGTGGAACCAGTTCCTTATTCTTTTCATTCCTCCAAACACGCCACTCCTGGGCCGCCTCTGTGGGTGCTCCAGCTGAGACTCCACGTCCGGCTCCTTCCCAGTCCCGTGGTGCTCCAGCTGTGACGAGTCAGTGGGGCCGCACGGGACAGGGTTTTCTTCTGCTGGGGACAGTGGTTTTAAAATGTCCTCTTCCTGTGGGGACAGTGGTTTTCCAGTGTCCTCTTCCTGTGGGGACAGAGGTTTTAAAATGTCCTCTTCCTGTCGGGACACTGGCTCGCCAATGTCCTCTTCCAGTTGGGAGAGCTCTTGGACATTGGAGTCCCCTTCCGACTGGACATCTTCCCCTTGGGACACTTGGTTGCCAAGGCCATCTGTCCCTTGGCACAGCTCTTTGTCGTCTTCCTGCTGGGACTGTCCTTGGCTTGTAATGCCCCCCAGGAGCGGCGGGCCGGCTGCCGGGAGTGGGGCCTCTGTGGTGCCAGCACGGAGCAGGAGCCTCCTGTTCAGCTCCTGCAGCAGCTCCGTGTCCGAGACAAGGCTGAGGTCTGTGGCAGCACGGAGCAGGCCCCTCCTGTGCAGCTCCTGCAGCAGCTCCGTGTCTGAGACGAGGCTGAGCTCTGTGCCAGGCTGGTGCTGCAGCGGTGCCGTGCCGGGTTGGCTGTGCTGGCTGGCAGGAGCGGCCGAGGGAGCTGCCGGCAGAGGAAGAGGCTCCCAGCTGGCGTCGGCAGCGAGCGCGGGCCGGGCTGGGGCCTCCTGTGCCCCCGTGCTGGGGGGCAAGAGCAGCCCGGGCACGGGGCTCTCGGGCCGTGGGGGCAGCCGGGGAGAGGGGCTGCGGGCCCGTGGCCCCGTGTGCCCTGCGCTGCCCAGCTCTGTGCCCCGGCTCACGGTGTCCCTGGGGCTCTCTGGGCAGGGCAGAGCTGGCACTGGGGGCTGCCGTGGCACTGGTGGTAGCGGTGGCTGCTGGGGTAGTGGTGGCAGCCGTGGGAGCTGAGGCACCTGTGCCAGTGCTGGCAGCTGTGGCAGCTTGAGCAGTGGTGGCAGTGGCGGCTGTGGCTGCGGTGGAACCAGTGGCAGTGCTGTCAGTGGTGGCAGTTGTTGTTTCCTTGTCTGCCATGGCAGTGGTGGCAGCCATGGCTTATCCATCTCCATCTTCCTGCTTTTGTCCCTCTCCATCTTCCTGTTCTCGTCCCTCTCCATCTTCCTTTCCTCCTCAGAAATCTCCATCTTCCTTGTCTCCTGTGGCTGCCGTGGCAGCCGTGTCAGTGGTGGCAGCGTTGGCTGCCGTGGCAGTGCTGCCAGTGGTGGCAGCGATGACAGTGGTGGCTGCCTTGGCTGCCCTGGCAGTGGTGGCAGCAGTGGCAGCGATGACTGTCTTGGCAGTGGTGGCAGCGATGGCAGTGTTGGCTGCCTTGGCTGTTGTTCCAGTGGTGGCAGCAGTGGCAGCAGTGACATTGTTGGCTGCCTTGGCTGCCCTGGCTGTCGTGCCGGTGGTGACACTCGTGGCCGCAGTGGCAGCAGTCGCTGCCTTGGCTGAGATGGCAGCGTTGGCTCCCTGTCCCTCACCCTGGGCAGGCTCGGAGTTTGCCCCTGGCTGGGCTGGGAGTTGCGCTTGTCCATCTCTGTCTTCTTCTCCTTCCAAAACTTCTCTCGTCCTCTCTGGCAGAGAGATCCCTGGAGCTGCTTCCTCCTGCGAGAGAGGCTCTCCTGGGAGTGGGCACCCCCGGGCTCTGTGCCCCTCAAACCCCCACGGGCAGGGCAGGGCTCTGTGATGTCACAAGGGTCTCCGGGCACTGCCATGTCCCGTGTCACAAAGGGCCACCCCCGGCCCCCCTTGGACAGCGGCACCGCCCGGACCCGGCCCGGGGCAGCCCCAGCACTTGTGGCCTTGCAGCCCCCACTGTGCCCGGAGCCCTGGGGGGCTTTGCCCTCGGTCCCACACGACCCCCGCTCTCCACAGGGCACAGCTTTGCAGGCCGGGCTGGGCGGCGCAGCAGGAATCGGCCCCGTGGCCGTGCCAGGCACTCGTGGGCAGTGTCTCCATGGCCCGGGCTGGGCCGGGTACGAGGGGTGTCCCTCAGGGCTCTGCCTCGGCCCCGCGGCTCCTCAGGGCCTTGGGCAGGGACACGCAGTGGCACCAGCGCACCCTCAGCACGGGGCAGGGCACAGGCAGCTGAGCGGGGCAGGGCACACCCCGCGAGGACGGGGCCATCCACAGCCCCCTGCACAGGCTGCACAAGTGGCACCACCACAACCTCAGCAGCTTCCACAAGGCCAGGGGCCAGCTGCTGCCCCTGGCTCGGGGCAGTCCCAAGACTCACACAGTCATCAGGGAAGAGCCCTCCAGGATCCCCCAGTCCCACCCTCCCCCAGCACCACCACGCTCACCCCTAATCCCTGTCCCCAAGGGCCTCATCCAGACACCTCTGGAACACTTGCAGAGACAGTGACTCCACCACCTCCCTGGGGCACTTATTGTAAGGCCTGGCCACTCCTGCAGGGAAAAATTGGTTTTAATATCTGAGGTGAACATCCCCTGGTAGAACTTCAGGCCATTTCCTGTCATCCTTTCCCTTGGGACATGGTAGAACAGACCGACCATCCGAGGCTTCTCTGGACCCTCTGCAGCACTGACCCCCTTTATCAGCTCCCACTTTGTTCTTTCCATGTCCTTCCCAGCCAAGTTCACCTGCCCTCAGGGTGAGCCACCTTTTCAAGCCCTGTCATGGGAGTGTTCAGTGAAATCTACACGAAATTCCACTGCAGCATCAGCATCCTCCCCCTCAGGGCTGCTTCCCAAATCAAAACACGTGGCACCATCTACTCGAGAAGGAGGAATTTTATTGTTTCCATCAGCCAGGTTTCCTTGGGAATGACCAGGACAGCTCTCTAGACAGACTCTCTCATGATCTTGGTGAGTTTCTGGATCTTGGACCTTGTTGACATGTCCACGTACTTCTCCCCAATGTTGACAATCATCCCGCCGAGGATCGAGGGGTCAGTCTAAACAAGGAACATTGAACAGGAAGGCTGTGAGCAAAAGTTTCTTAGCCTAGGATACAACTCTGACACTAGCAAAGGAAAGAATAAAGCTCTTCAAAGAGCCTTTTTTGAGAGAACTTTGTGGTCATTGCATTCCAAAGTTAGGATTTTAGGAATTAAAGCATCATCATGTCTACGAGAAAGCAAAGAACTGTGTAACAGCAACAGGATTCAGTGAAATCTTTAAGATCATTTTTTAAAGGGTTTTTTAAACCCTTAACATGAACTTGATGAAATTTATTTATAAAGTCCAAACTCCAGACCTTGGTCTCCAGCTTCAAGACCTCTCCCTTAGCCAGGAACCCATTCAGAGCACTTTTCAGTTCAGTCAGGTTGGCCTCATCCAAGGGCTGAAAAACAGGAACAGAAGAGAAGGAAAATTAAGGACTTGAAAATATTCAGATGATAGAACAAGGACCCCAGTATCCTACTCAGATCCTTTGGAAGACAGACACGAGTACCAGGAAGGCAGATTAAGCAGTGGAACGGGGACAACCAAAGGGCAGCACAGGAACAACAACCACCTTGGTGCCCTCCTTATTTCATGAACCAAGAACAGGGGCAGCTCTATGTGCACACCAGGCTGAGTTTTAATCACCCCCTGGCTTCACACACAGGAAGGAAAAACATGACCTGAGAAGCTGAAATGGGAGGAACAGCTTTAATTTTTGACAAGTCTCTGCTGGGGATCCAAACCCTCCCTGCAGAAAGACGTCCAGCTTGGCAGGGCTGAGACGTTTCCTTGCTGCTCACACAGCAAGCCCTTCAATGGCAGGGAGCAGGGGGAGCCTGCAGAGGTTTGCCTGCTCTCCCAGGGCCTGCTCCCAGCCCACCTGTGCCGTGGTGACCGTGCACACCACCTCTCCTCGCACCGCGCTCATGATCTTGGCGAAGGCGGACACGATGCCCGGGGTGTGGCGCAGGCGGCCGTTCTCAGCCAGCAGGTCTGGAAAACACCAAAGCACCGAGGGCTCAGAGCACCCCCGGGCACATCCGGGCAGCCAAGAGCCACGGCAACGGGTGGCACGGCTTGGATGTTCTCCTGGAGCCCAGGGGTCACTCACTCATCAGGTTGACAGTGATGGGGGACATCTTCTCTCTCGCCAAGGCGTCGCTCACGGCTTTTTGTTTCACTGTGCCCTTGGTGTGAGGGTTCATCACCACACTGGACAGCTTGGGGTCCTTCAGCAGGGTCTGAGGGGAGACACAGCTATGGGACAAAGGCCAGGAGTTTTCCAGGCATTCCAAGGCCCACCTGGACCAGCCAGAGCAGGAAACACGGGTAGTCCTGGAGTGAGAACAAAGAGCTCTGGAGCTGAGGGGAAGTGGAAGGGCAGCTGCTGCTACAGAATCATGGAATGGTTTGGGTTGGAAGGGACCTTAAAGATTAAATGGACCTAGTTCCACCCCCTGCCAAGGGCAAGGACACCTTCCACTAGCCCAGGTTGCTCCAAGCCCCATCCAACCTGGCCTTGGACACTTCCAGGGATCCAGGGGCAGCCACAGCTTCTCTGGGAAACCTGGGCCAGGGCCTCCCCACCCTCCCAGCCAAGAATTCCTTCCCAATATCCCACTGAAACACTGGGGCACTAGGCAGGCAGCACATGTGCCAGGGGACTGGGAGTCTCAGAGGCTGCAGGAGCCAAGCCCACCCCCCTCCTGAGGAGAAGGGGAAACCCCCCCTGCTCCCACGCCCAGGGATCTCCGGCTGTGGAACACCTTACCCACACCCGGGTCAGCTCCTTCTCCACCTGCTCCAGCTTCTTCTGCTTGCTGGCTGCAGAGTACAGGGCGGTGGCATAGCGTCCTTCCAGCCCGTACACCTGGATGGGCGGCTGCGGGGAGAACGGGGGGGTGCTGAGAGGGGGCACCTGGGGGGCACAGAGCCCCCTGTCCCTCGGCTTCACCAGCCTGGAGACCCCCCAAACCTGCCACTTTGACCAGCCTGGAGACCCCTCCGACTCTTCACATAGACCACATAGCTTGGAGACCCCTTGTCAGCCACCGCTTTGACCAGCCTGGAGACCCCCTCTACTCCTCACCTTGTCCAGCCTGGAAACCTCCCCAACTCCTCACCTGGATCAGCTTGGAGACCCCTCACCCTCTCATACAAACCAGCCCGGAAACTCCCCCAACTCCTCACCTTGTCCACTCTGGAGACCCCCCCACCTCTTCACACAGACCATCCTGGAAACCTCCCCAACTCCTCCCCTCGACCAGCTTGGAGACCTCCCCACCCCCTCATACTAACGAGCCTGGAAACCCCCCCAACTCCTCACCTTGACCAGCCTGGAGACCCCCCCCAAGCTCCTCACCTTGACCACACTGGAGACTCCCCTGTCACCTGTTACTGTGACCAGCCTGGAAACCCCCCCAACTCCTCGCTCTGACCAGGCTGGAGAACCGCCCCCTCCCACTTGCTCCCCTTCATCTTCACCATCCTGGACACCCCCCCTGACCCGCTCACGACCTCCCCTCTAGTCCCTCACCTCAGTCAGCGTGAGGACTCCCCCTACCCCCTCACGACCACTCCTGCCCCCTCACCTTGCCCAGCTCGGACCTCCACTGCCCCCTCACGCCCCCGCCGCCCCCTCACCTTCACCAGTTTGGACACCGGCCTCGCCGCCGTCGTGCTTAGCTGCCGCACCTGGAGAGGGAAAGGGGGACAGCGGCGGGGTCAGCGCGGCGCTCGGGGCCTGGGGCGAGGCTGGAGACCCCCGTGCGGGGGTGAGGGGCGGGGATGCCTCTGTTGCCCCCAGGCCCCCCAGTTTCACCTTCAGGGCCGCCGCCGCCGCCATGTTGCCCCGCCGCCGCTCAGGGTCACCGCGCACGGCGCAGGCGCGGGGAGGCCCCGCCCCGTGATGGCGCTGCTGCCGCGGGGCACGCTGGGAGCTGTAGTTCCTCGGGGCGGGGCCTGGGTGTGTCACTGCCCTTGGTGTCACCGCGGTGTCACCACCAGTGTCCCTGTGCCCTCAGTGTCACCTGCCCTCGGTGTCACTGTGCCACCAGTGTCCCTGTGCCCTCAGTGTCACTGCCCTCGGTGTCACCGCGGTGTCACCACCAGTGTCCCTGTGCCCTCAGTGTCACTGCCCTCGGTGTCACAACCAGTGTCCCTGTGCCCTCAGTGTCACCTGCCCTCGGTGTCACTGCGGTGTCACCACCGGTGTCACTGTGCCACCCGTGTCACTGCCCTCGGTGTCACCGGGGTGTCACCACCGGTGTCACTGTGCCACCAGTGTCCCTGTTCCCTTAGTGTCACCTGCCCTTGGTGTCACTGCGGTGTCACCACCAGTGTCCCTGTGCCCTCAGTGTCACTGCCCTTGGTGTCACCGCGGTGTCACCACCAGTGTCCCTGTGCCCTCAGTGTCACCTGCCCTCGGTGTCACTGCGGTGTCACAACCAGTGTCACTGTGCCACCTGTGTCACTGTGCCCTCAATGTCACCTGTCTCAGTGTCACCGCGGTGTCACCACCAGTGTCACTGTGCCACCAGTGTCTCTGTGCCTGATGTTCCTGTGGTGTCCCTGTGCCCCTTGGTGACACTGTCAGTGTCCCTGTGCCTGCGGTGTCACCACCAGTGTCACTGTGCCACCAGTGTCTCTGTGCCTGATGTTCCTGTGGTGTCCCTGTGCCCCTTGGTGACACTGTCAGTGTCCCTGTGCCCACAGTGTCTCTGTGGTGTCCCTGTGTCCCCAGTGTTCCTGTCCCCTCATTATCACTGTGACTGCGGTGTCCCTGTGCCCACTGTCCTCGTGGTGTCCCCATGCTCCTTGGTGTCCCTGTCAGTGTCCCTGTGCCCACGGTGTCTCTCATTGCCCAATGCCCCTTTGCCCGGTGTCCCTGTGCCCACAGTGTCCCTCATTGCCCAATGCCCCTTTGCCCGGTGTCCCTGAGCCCACAGTGTCCCTGTGCCCCTGGTGTCCCTCTACCCTTGGTGTTCCTGTCCCCACAGTGTCCCTGTGCACCCAGTGTCCTTCATGAACAGCTCCAGTGTGAGTCCCTTCCATGGGGTCACAAGTCCTTCCTGCTCCAGCCTGGGCTCTTCTCTCCATGGATCGACAGCTCCTGCCATGCCCCTGCTCCAGGATGGGCTTCCCACAGAGTCACAGCCTCCTTTGGACATCCCCCTGATCCACGGGGCTCCTTCAGGGGCTGCAGGTGGATCTCTTTACCCCTGTGGATCTCCAGGGGCTGCAGGTGGATCTCTGCTCTCTGTGGATCTCCAGGGGCTGCAGGTGGATCTCTTTATCCCTGTGGATCTCCAGGGGCTGCAGGTGGATCTCTGCTCCCTGTGGATCTCCAGGGGCTGCCCCTGCCTCACCCACACCCATCCCATCCTTCAGGAGAGTGACTGGAGCATCCCACAAGTTAAGGGACTCAACCTCAGCTGCTCTCCCCTCCCGGGCTTTGCTCTGCTCTGACCCGGAGGGATCCCCGGGACGCACCGAGCTACTTCTGTCCCTCGGATAAACCAGATCCAAACCCTTCCCGAGGCAAAGGACATTCCAGGTGAAACCCCAGGTGGGCAGCTCTGCCTGTCGCTCTCTCGCTCAGCTCTCGGGAATGGTTCAGCTCCTCCTCTCTTTAATTCTTCCACCTATTTTTTTTTTTGTAAGAGCTTCGCGGAGCCGGTCCCGGTTCGGGGCGTTGTTTCCCGCATGGGGACCGGC
This sequence comes from Pipra filicauda, assembly GCF_003945595.2. Lineage (NCBI taxonomy): Eukaryota > Metazoa > Chordata > Aves > Passeriformes > Pipridae > Pipra > Pipra filicauda. The sequence continues at coordinate 245,506 of NW_024104762.1, forward strand.
TCAGGCGGTCGTTGCCACGGAAATAGGAAGCCTGGCGTGGATGGGAAGCAGCGGGAAGCGTGCAGGGCAGGGTTCGAGCACTAGATGCTGCTCTTGCTCCAGACTGAAAGCGAAGCGATGATGTAAAAACAGGATTGGAGTAAGGTTCTTTAGGGAACCCGCTTAGCCGCCCCACCAGGAGTGCCACAGTGTCACCCACGGGCTTTACTGGGGCTCTTTATTGGGATTCACCTCCCTCCTCTCTCCTGGTCTGCGTTTGCCGGGGTGACACTCGAAGGCACAAATCCAGCCCGGGGCAGGTTTAAGCCTGACATGACTGAGAGGGTGGGGATCAGTTCAGGCTGGAGAAGGGTCCAGGGAGAACTCAGAGCCCCTTCCAGGGCCTGAAGGGGCTCCAGGAGAGCTGGAGAGGGACTGGGGACAAGGGGTGGAGGGACAGGACACAGGGAATGGCTTCCCACTGCCAGAGGGCAGGGTTAGATGGGATATTGGGAAGGAATTCCTGGCTGGGAGGGTGGGGAGGCCCTGGCCCAGGTTGCCCAGAGAAGCTGTGGCTGCCCCTGGATCCCTGGAAGTGTCCAAGGCCAGGTTGGACGGGGCTTGGAGCAACCTGGGCTGGTGGAAGGTGTCCCTGCCCATGGCAGGGGTGGCACTGGATGGGCTTTGAGGTCCCTTCCAACCCAAACCATTCCATAATTCTAACACTGTGCTTCTAATTAGTTTTAATAACTACACTGCTGAGAAAAGCACGTCTAACATGTAGAAAAAATGTTTGCTTTTAGCAAAAATAACTTTTTTATTATTATTTTTTTTTTTTTTGTGATAATGTGCCTGGACAGAAGTTTTGGAATGGATTTATTTGAAGTGGGATTCCATATCCCAGGTTTTTTTTCAGTGTAATTCTGGGACAATCTATGATCTTGTCGCATTTTAATACACAGAAAAATCTGGCTTTTTGATGCCACTGAAGTTGCTGAGTCCTGAGGGCACTTTAAAGAACTGGAGATTGGGTGAAAGCCTGATGAACTTTTGAAGAATTACAGTCAGAGCACCTCTCACAGGTCAATTCTAAACAAGTAAAATCCCACAGGTGATAAAGAGTTTGTACCTTTATGCCTTACACTGGAAGGAAAATGCAAACTCTGATAAAGCCTGTCCTCATGTTTGAGTATCTGTCACAATAATGGAGTCCCCCATTATATATGGGGATTTTTAGGAGGGTTTTCTTCCCCTGCAAAGCAATTAAATTCCCCATACTGCCCATCACTCACCATCAGACGTTTACTCGTGTCCCTGCTTTCAGTTTGGTCACTGAATGAGCACCTGAACATTCAGAAGCTCGGGAGGAACATCCTGAAGAACTTTCATTTGTGGGTCTGCCCTTGGAGGGTCGTGACCTTAAAATGCCCGTTCTTAGTCACGTGAGGATGTAAAAAACATCCCTTTTTTTCTCCTGTTGAGTCAGACCACAACTGAAAGCGGGCAAAGCAGATCTTATTTTCCTTTCATTGAGAAGTCTCTAGAAAGAAGGTGGTGATTCTCCAGCCATGGTGCTGCTGGGGTTGTGTTTCCGCTGTGTGAGAGGTCCTAAAACTTGCAGCAAGATTAGACCATTCCACAGATAACTTGTAGAGCAGAGAGGCAAAAAGGAGATGAGGTTTTTCAGGGCCCCCCCAGCGATGAGAGTGTGGCAGGTCAGTGCCACAGAACGTGCCAGGCTTACCCTCCAACAGGTCTTTTAAAAGAAAAACAAAAACCCCACTCAAACCCCTTTAATGATTATAGCAATGAGCCCAGACTTTTAAGAAGGGACTGCTTTTCTCCCTCACCTTGCAACTCACCTGAAACACGAGCTTTTGGCCCGTTGTGGCTGTTGCTGCTCACCTGTTATTCCATAATTGCACCCATCTGTTTTCCCTTCGGCCGAGCCCGGAATTCGGCACGGGGCAGTCCCAGAGGAGCCAGGGTGTAGCTGGAAACAAGTTCCTGACGAGTTCCTCTGCGAGAAGCTCGTTGTTTACAACGAGTGGAGGAGTTTTCCTCTCCTGGTGCTCGAGTTCACCCCAGAGAACCCCCAAAAAGCCGCCCCCCAACTGCCCAACCCACCTCCCCGTCGCCACCGGCTTTCCTTCCTGCAGCTGCTCGAGGAAGGGGTTTGTTTCTTTGTTGTGGGGGTTTTTTTCCCCTCTCTCCCGGGGGTTGCCCTTTATCTTCCACGGGAACAGCTGGTGCCCTGGCTGACTCTGATCCAGGTGGTTGTTTTCCACTCCTGTGCTCCCCAGGTTCCGCTTGGGCAGGCAGGTTCAGGCGCTCCCCGGGGACTGAGCCTGTGCCACCCACTGAAACCTCCCTGCCCAGGCACCACCTGACTCATTTTCCCGTTAGAAAAGGGGTTTTCACTCAGTGGCAGGGGACAGAAAACAGGTGTTGGGTTTTTTTTTTACTCCAAACTGGAAAAAATGATTGTAAACCCACAAAAATGGGGAGGGGAATTCCGAATTGGAGAGATTTTAATCGAGTTGGGCGACTGAACTCACTGCCCTCAGCACCACGGCGCTCCACTGGAAGCTCGTTGTAGGAATTATTTCCCAAATCAAGCACCTCTGCCTACATTTTCCTGCCCTTCAGGGGAGGTTTCAATCTAGTGTTGTTGCGTAGGGAAACGATGAATCGTTGTGATGTGACTGTGCATGTGATACCTGTGGGGTGCTCGTGGTGCTTGGGTGGATTTTCCAGGCAGTGGTGAATTTTCCATGCAACCACAAAAATCTGTTGTAAAAGGGGAGCAAACCCATGGCGAGGTGCTTGTAAATGTAAAAGAAATAATATAAATTCTTTTTAAGATACCCTAGAAAGCCTGAAAAAATTAATTTAAGGGTGAGGTATGATATAATTTTAATTTAAGGGTGAGCTATGATATAATTTTAATTTAAGGGTGAGCTATGATATGATTTTAATTTAAGGGTGAGCTTTGATATGATTTTTATAGTTTGGCGAAATAACCACTGACCTGCAAAGGTTTATACTAGAAAAGGTGGTCTGGGCCCACCTGGGCTGTCTCAGAGGTTTTTTGAATTATTTGACTTATTAAACTTATTTCACTTATTTGACTGTCTTAAGAGGTTGTCCATGAAATATCAAAGGTAAAAAGAACTGGTTTGGGAAAACATGTGAATAACAGACATGGGGAGAAGGCACCAACAGCTGAGTTTTACCATTTCCCACCTTGGCAGAGGAGCAGTTAGAACATGGCACTGAGACTCAGGAGATTTGGGATCTATTTTCAGCTCCACATTGGACCTGCTGATTGGCTTCTAATTATTCTGCACCTCAGTTCCCCTATCTGTAAGAAAAAAAAAAAAAGGCAATTTATCCTTTATAAATAGCTGTAAGTTCTGTTGATGAAGCACAGTTTATTAATAGCAATGGTACCTTCTCACTTCTGCCATTAAAAAAATAATTGTAAATTCACAAGTGTCAGTCAAATGAGCAAGTGGCTGTGGGGGAAATAAAGCAGAGGAGGAGCATCACGTCTGGTTCCATATTAGGGCTCCACTGCCACAAGAGGGAAGCCAATACTAATAAAAAACCTTTATTTGTGCATGAACTATGGTTATTGTGGAGGGTTTATCCATTTCAGGGGTGTTTGTCTTCTTCTCTTTCCCTGCAGCAAACTCCCATTTGCTCCTGTGTCAGAGACTGAAGGACATTCCTCCACATTCCCTTTGCTCAACGCCCTGTGAAATGAATTCCATGGATTTGCCTCTTTGAATGGCAAATCCATAAACCTGAAGCAGAAAGTCGGGACAGAACCAGGCTGGTTGTTTTCTCAGTGGATTTGAACAGTCCAGGGAAAGGGGAAGTTTGGTGGACGTGGTGCTTGAAAAAACAGAGATGGTGTTTTCCCTCCTTTGGGGTAGAAATTAAGGACTTTTCTAGGACTCACAGATACAACTGTTTTTAGTGGCTCTTACCCCACAGTAATGACAAATTAATTCAGCAGATCTTCTGACTCTTAGCCTGGTTTACAATGTGTGTGAAGTCCTTTCTCTATGGATTTATTGATCAGGGCAAACCTGATCTCAGTCACTCTGCTGCAAACCACCGAGTCTGGGAACTTCTCTGAGTCATTTCTCTTGCAGGAAGGTACCTGGGAAAAGTCACCCTTGCTCACATCATGTGTTGAAGGCACAAACCTGGTGGGTCGAGATTTCTTATGTTTTCATTTTGCAGCCAGACATTATAATTATATGTGCTGGGGCTTCTGAGAAATGCCAGGATAAAGTGGTGAAAGGAGTGATTTTTAAAATAATCTGGTTGTAACAGAGAAACTGAGTGGGATTCGTCCACCAGATTTCTCTGGTGGGCTTTTTCCTGCTCTGTTTTCTAGATTGCTGCAAGACACAAAGATATGAAAGTCACTATTCAGGTTTCTGTAGAGTATTAGGGTTTTTTTTTCCCCCTGCTGGAGTGGTCAGGCCTTGGAATCAGTGTCCCAGGGAGGTGGTGGAGTCCCTGTGTCTGGGAGTGTTCCAGAGGTGTCTGGATGTGGCCCTTGGGGACATGGATTAGGGGTGATCCTGGTGGTGCTGGGTGAGGGTGGGACTGGATGAACTTGAATTTCCCTTCCAACCTTGACCCTGTGATTGCTGACATAGGACACTGGTTGGGGGTCATAATTCTTGGTGTTTGGAAGGGATTTTTGAGGAATGGCAGAAATGGGAAGTGAGGAGCAATGCAGAAACCCCACCTATGCAGAGGTTTCCTATGAAGACCCCGAGGGTGTTCCGTGGAAGTGCAGACAAGGAATCAGGGCAAGGTTGGGAAAGCCACAGTTGTGGATTGCAGTCCCCAAAGGACATTTGCGTAACAAGCTGATTTGTTCCAATTTTTTTCCAAATACTTTAGCAACGTTTTGGGTATCTTGTTCTCCTCCCCTTTGCAGGAGGCAGACCTTAAACTGCTGTCCTAAAGGTGCTGCTGGTTTTAGAGGAATTGCCAAGGTGAAAGTGGGGAAACAGCTGGAAGTCTTTGCCACCCAGGGCACCTTTCAGAGCCCTCCCAGCACGTTGTTGTTCAGGTGTTCCCACTCTCCTTTCCTCTCTCCTTTCCCCCAAATGCCACTTCAGGCCTCAGCGTGTGTGTGCATGTGTTTAACTCCGGGGACATGAGCAGTCACACTGAATATTCTGGTGGGAATATTCACATGACCAAACCCAGGCACTTGCACGGGGATTTCCTGCGTGAAGGGCACCAAAGGAAACGGCCAGGTTAAAAATAATGGCTTGGTTTGGGCCCTGATGTAATGCCTTTGACACCAGTGGAATTGTACAGGGCTGAAAGGGATCCAACCCGTTGGAAGGGCTCTCTCCAAGCCCCTCACCTGCCACTTTCCATGTCTGTGTTTACGGTGGGATCAAAGTCAATCCTCCTTTCCCTGGGGAATTGCTTTGTGTCCTTCAGGATCTCCCCAGGCCTCAGGTGTGCTGAGCTCCTGTGTCCATGGAGCTTCACCAGTTCCCTGTGCCCCTCTTGTCTCAGGGTGGCAAACAGGGCAGCTCTTGCCTGTCCTGCCACTTCCCTGCTCCTGTAAAATGCTGGGACACTCTTTGGCCTCATCAGGGGCTGCTGGTTTGGGGGTGAGAGCCCCTCTTGTCTTGGGTGGGGTCTTGGTTGTTCTCTTTGCCTCCTGCACCAACTCTGCCTTGTTTTGTGTGGGTATAAACCAGCTGGGAGGGAAACACTAAAGAAAAGAAGGTTGTAAGGCTTAGAAGAAACCCCTCTGAAAAATGTTCCTCCCTCCTTTCTGTGGCTGTCCTGCCTACTATGTGTTGTTTTTTTTTTTGGGAGTCCCCTGTGAAGTTCTGACCTGAGTGAGACCTGCGTGAGGCCAAACTCCCACAGCAGCCAGACTTCTGTGCATCTCACCCATGGTTTTTTCCTACAGATCCCCCCGAGTGTGTCCCACACCCGCTCACCCCAATTCCCACTGACACGGGACAGACCTCTCTGAACATCGAAAGTTAGGGAGTCAGGAGAGAGTGTGTGTGGGGGAAACCCACCCCAAAACACACCCCTGAACAAACAAGCTCCTGCCTGCCCCTGACAGGATCTATCTTTAGTTGTGACGTGAGTCACACCATTGTGATCTGACTTTACGGTTAGTTTGAGGTATGAGCCAGGCCATGGGACTGCGAGCGAGAGCAGGAGCATCATGGGATGGAGCTGTAAAATTCCACTACTCGCTACTCTCTAAATCAGGTTTGAAGAGCATTAAGAAACAGGAAGCGTGGGGGGGGGTGGGGGGAGGTATTTTTTTTTTTCCCCAGTGGAAAATTATCGGAGCATCGCGATGTCGGCGCGGGGAGAACGACGGGGAGTCGCGTATGGGCGACGGGAGAGGGTGGAATAGTCTGGAGCAGAGACACCTCTGTGTGCCCAGAGTCACGTCTGTCCCACCCCACCAGCCACTACAAGGCAGGATTTTCTTGGATGGTGCTGTGTTGCTAAGCAACATCGCCAGGCAGCATCTCTGCATCACGCACAGCCCGGCTATGGTGGGGCAGCGGCATCGCTTCCAGGGATTTTTCCCTGCTAGAAAAGATTCATTTTTCTGCTCACCCAGAGGGGTGAGGGAGCTGCCTCCCGGGTGGGCATGTGCAGCTCCCGTGGGCTGGGATGGGAATCACGTGCAACCCGAGCCCCGGGCATGCAGAGTGTGGGCGTGATTCCCGAGATACAAACACCTGCCGTGCCCGAGGTGGGATAAAGGTTGGCTTGAACATAAATAACCAATGAGGCAGTGCTGGGATGTGACCAACAGAACAGACCCAATACAATTGGCTCTATCCCAGAATCTCAGAGGTTGGAAAAGCCCTCCCAGCCCATGGATCCCCCCTGGGCCCCATCCCCACCTTGTCCCCCAGCCCAGAGCACTGAGTGCCACGGCCAGGCCTTCCTGGGACACCTCCAGGGCTGGGCACTCCAAACCTCCCTGGGCAGCCCCTGCCAAGGCCTCACCACCCTTTCCAGCAACAAATTCCTCCTGAGGTGAACACAAAGAAAAGGACATTCACTCAACATTTTGGGATACCTTTGAGGCCCCTCAGCACCAGGGGATTGCTGGGTGAGAGCTCTTCTCACAAACCACTGGTGGGTTTTTGGACTGAGTGTGATTTCGGTGGATTCCGCCTGCCAAGCCCCCTCCTCAAAATGATTCAATAACCAGCTGCTGCACACACAGCAAAACCAGAGAAAACCAGTGTTATTGCAGAAGCTGAGGGGTTGTTATAGAAGGAGAACAGAGAGCCTGGTCCCCAGAGCCAACAGAGGAGGTGGAACCTGCACCTCACTCCACGTGTCTTGTCCCAGGGCAAAAGAGGCCTCTGCAAATGCTCTGCACAGACCAGGGCTTGAATAATTGTGAAATCTCTGCTCCTAAAATGTTCAATTTTTGGACAGATCGTTGCTGATGCTGTCAGCAGGTGGCAAGAAGGGGGGGATGCAGAAGAGCTGACAAAAGGCAGCAGATAGTTTCTGGCATCTGAACGCTGTGTTTTTCCGCTGCGCGTCGTGGACAGAGTCATCGTTTGAGCCAAGCAAAGGGGGAAGCAGGAGAGGAAAACCACACTGTCAACACCCACAACGGTCTGGGCCATCAACAGTGCTACCCCTCGCTCGCACTTGCAGATGGAGTCAGCAAAACAGGGGTTTGTCTGATCGCTGGGGAGCAGGAATTTAATTGTAGCTGAGCCCACCCTGTTATCGGCGTCTGGGGGCGTGTGGTGGAACCAGGTAGATCAGGCTTTTCCACAACAGAGTCTTCACACCACAGGCTCTGGAGGAGCTCAGCCACTGCAGCTCGAGACAGGAGCAGTTCTCGTGGCGTTTGGGTGGCACTTGGCCAAGAGCAGAACAAAGGCAGCGACAGAACTTCCATTTGTCACCAACCTGCGGCAGCTCGAGGCGAGGCCGGTGCTCGAGGCTCAGCCCCTCCGTCAGGCTCCTCCAGTTTCGTCTGTACATGGGGCCAGTTTAACCCTGGGAGAAGGTGTTCAGAATTTGCACTGAGTGCAGTGTATGTGCCAAACACTTTGGAGAGAAATCTGCACATAAAAGACACATAAAATATCCTCCTTCTTGTACCTGTCCTTCGGGCGCGAGTGTCATCCCCGAGCCCTGGTTTTGCAGCCGTTTTGGTCAGCTGAGATAAAAAAAGAATAAAAGAGTGTAATCTGTTATTTTTCCTTTTTACCACGAAGGATTTTACTTGGAATGATTGCCCAGCTTTGTTGTTGGATTTTTAGCAAGATATTTCTCCCACAAAAGGCTTCAACGAATGTTGACGGCAGCGACGGTGAGATGGGAGGGGTATGGAAAAGGTGCAGAATTTCATCAAACCTTTCTGTAACTTCTCTCAGCACCCATCCCTTGACAATGGATGGAGCTGTGAGGGTGGGGAGGCCCTGGCACAGGGTGCCCAGAGAAGCTGTGGCTGCCCCTGGATCCCTGGAAGTGTCCAAGGCCAGGTTGGAGCAACCTGGGCTAGTGGAAGGTGTCCCTGCCCATGGCAGGGGGTTGGAACTGGATGGGCTTTGAGGTCCCTTCCAACCCAAACCATTCTGATTCTTTGATTAATACAACAACCCACCTCAGCCTTTCCCGAGGGCTGAGACTCATCCCAACGAAGTTTAAAGGATAAATCACACCTTCCCTTCCCCAAATGGTGCCAGATACAGAACAGAAAGGAAATTAATGTTAGGCTGGAAAAGAAAATACCCCGAGGCCTTTTCCTCTCTGAGTTTCATGGTAAACACCACTGAGTTCTCAGTACCATTAATATCTGATTATTACGACTCCTCTCAAGCAGTAGCCCCACCTACTTTGGTCTCTGTTTTCCAGCATTTTCCCAGCTGGAGCTCGTGCTCAGAGCTGGAAGTACTGTGTCATTATTTCATTACCACCTGGTCTGAGGAGAGGATCCATTAATCCGGTTTTGTAGGCATCTCCTGTGAGAAATCTCAAACTCTCCTGTAGTGACAGGAAAACTAATTATTTGTTAAAAGAAGAGGCAACGTTTCTACTTCCTTACACTGATCATCACAGCTTCGTTTTTCCCATTCGTTTATCTGCAAGAAATAAGGTTTGTTTGCTTCAGGCTACAGGGATGTCACCGTCTGCTTTCGCTCCAGGTGACTCAGGGTCAATGTAATCTGGAAAAAAACGACTCAAACAGAACAAACTTGTCACAGATAAATCCACAGGAACTGAATCCATGGCTCTTCTCCCCCAAAAAACTATTTGCATGTTTCCCTTCCCTTTGTGTCTGTCCAGTCTGGGTAGACAAGGGACAACAAAAAGTTGTATTTTAAATATTGCTAGAAGCAGTCTCACATTTATAATGGGTTCTTTAATATATTTAATATATTTATTTAATATATTTAGAATAATTTAATTTATTTAGAATGATTTAGTTTATTTAGAATAATTTAATTTATTTAGAATAATTTATTTTTTAGAATAATTTAACATATTTAGAATCACAGAATGGTTTGGGTTGGAAGGGACCTTAAAGATCATCTTGTTCCAACCCCCCTTCCAATGGGCAGGGCATTCACTAGATCAGGTTGCTCAGGGCCCTAATTACTGTTATTATATTTACTTCTAATTCTGTTGAAACATTTATTTATGTCTATATTTGCAGTGAACTGAAAAATGAACAAAAAATTATGGCTCCTTTTTTTTTTTTTTTTCCTTGTGGCTTTGTTTGTCTGAAGGGACACTCCTAAGCAAAGGAGAAAAAGAAATTGGGATTTTTTTGGGTAGATGTAGACATTCCTTTTTTTTTTTTTTTTTTTTTTTTAAATGAGGGGAAAATTAAAACAAAAATAGTAAGAACTCCTTCCTCTCTTCAGTCCCTCTTTTAATACCAGAGCCCTAAAATCTGGTTTGGAAGATCGAACATGCATGACAGAAATATCTAAGCACGCATTTTTATTTTTTTTTTTTGCCCTGGATCGGCGACAGTAACACGCTCCTGGGTGTTTTTCCAGCCCTGATGGCTGGTTTAGAGACCTTGGGGCCAGTTCTGTTTGTTCCCTGCAAGGGACACACAGGACAGACCCAGGTTGGTGTCACAGGACAGACCCAGGCTGGTGTCACAGGACAGACCCAGGCTGTCACTGTGAGCGCTGGGAACCCCCGTTATCCAAAAACAGCCACAGAAACCCTCCTGCTCTGTGATCAGGGGCAGGGCAGAGCTGCCCCAGCAGCTTCCTCACCCTCAATAAATCTGTTGTTCCAGGCTGGGTGAGTAACCCGAGCCAGCCTTTGCTGCCTCCCGGGGTTGTGCTCAGGTGTAACGTGAGCCCGGCGCTGACGGAGCCCAAAGGGGAGCGATGCCAGCGTGTCACTGTGACTTCCACAAACCCCACATCCTCCAGGATGTTCCACAGCCAAGGCTTTGCCTCCTGTTCTAGTCAGGGAGAAGGTGGAGCTGGATCCCGATCCCACGGGGGTGGGATGCCCCATGAGCGTCTCGGGTGGTTTAGACCTGTCAGATCTGTGTTGATCTCACCTTGGAGAATTAATCCATGGCTTAATTCATACAGGAGTCACTCTCTTGGAACTCTAGTCACTGCTGGTGTTAGGAGGACACGAGGGGGACAGGCAGCAGGACAGACAGCAGGACAGGAGTTCCCAGCCCCTTGCCCACACTCCACGTTGCACAAAACCCCTAAAACTTGTTGGTGAATTCTTGTCACTGCGACCCCCCTTGAGGACCTTCGTGGTCCTGTTTGTTGCCTTGACAGTCCACTAAAATTCCTGCCTGCTGGTTGGAGGACTCCTGTTCCTCTGCAGGTTTCGGGAGTTGTCCATTGCACCTGATTGTCACATAGGCATTCGGTCACAGAATCCCAGAATCCTGGAATCACCGAGGCTGGAAAAGCCCTCCCAGCCCATGGATTCCCCCTGTGCCCCATCCCCACCTTGTCCCCCAGCCCAGAGCACTGAGTGCCACGGCCAGGCCTTCCTGGGACACCTCCAGGGCTGGGCACTCCAAACCTCCCTGGGCAGCCCTTGCCAAGGCCTCACCACCCTTTCCAGCAGGAAATTCCTCCAGAGTTTCTTCCCCTCAGGTGTTTTCACCTTCTCCCACAGCTTCCCTTTGTACCTGATGAACAGTGACCTCCTCAGGGGATTCTCAATTTTTCTTTCAAACATCTTTCAAACCACCGGTTTGGTGCGAACAAAAATAATAATAATTAATATTTATGAGCTGCGTCTCGTAAGTCACTGAACAGTTCTGGGGAGCAAGTCACGGGAAACAGGGTTGGGAAAATCTGTTTGCTCCTCAGCCCCTGTCAGTGCTGAGCTGCTTCTCCACAGGATATTGTCAAATGCTTTTTCCAGCTGATGTTTAACTGGCCGGATTAAACATTCCCATGTGGGTTCCCGTTGGGGGGGGTGGATATTGCAATAAATGCTGAGAATCCCCTTGAGCTCAGCGAGCCTTTGCTGCCTCGTGAGAAGGTGCCAGCAAAGGAAAAGCAAGACAGAGCACGTAAAACTGCTGGCCAGAGGTTTGGAATGCGAAGGAGAACGATAAAGACCCCGTCTGTGGGAGAAAACCTTTCCAGTATTTAAATTTAAACGGGGTTAATTTAGAAACAGAACGTTCTAGAATGGACATGTCTGGTTTCCAGGGTAAAAAAAAAAAATAAAAAAATAGGGCATGTATTTCTCAATCAGCTCAAATGTCCCTGGCCATATGTATTGGCATTGGGACTCCTCTTTCCACACAAAACTAAGCCCGGGTTTAAGAACACGAGTAATTATTTACTGAAAGTTAAGTCTAGAAATAAACCTCTTCGGGATCCAAATCTCGTTAAATATTTTGTGGTGCTGGTGTTGGATGGGCTGGACAGAGGAAAGAAATCTCGGGTTTGTAGTTATAATTAACTGTTGGGAGGGAGAAAATATTCCCTGGGTTTCCTTCTGAACTTTGTGTGGGCAAACCCTACAGCTGCAGAACTGTGGAAAGTGCTGGAAGAGGGATGATGGTTAACAACTGGAACGGTTCGAGTGCTAATTAGATGTGTAGATAATGGTTCAGGTGCTAATTAGATGTAAGTTGATAGAGGGACAAAGCAGGAAAAAAAATGGCTGTCAAAATAATGGCCAAAACGTGGAAATACAGGTTGGATTTCTTAAGATCTAACCAGAGATTTTTTAAGAGAGTCTGTTTGTTCAACAGAACCGTAACAGTTAAAATCCACCCCTGGAAGGTGTTTAAGGAAGGTGAGTCTGCTGGGATGGGAACTGAATCACCACGGAGGCATTTGCAGCTCCATGGCAAGTTTTCAAGGGGTACAAGCTGGAAAACCTTGGAAATACAGGTTGTTTGGAGTGTAAAGTGCTGGAGTGACCCAAGGTGGCAGAGTTGGCAGTGGCTCTTCCTAGAATTTGGATTTTGGCACAGTTTGATGTTGTTTGATGTGGCTTTCTGTAGATTTTGAAGAGAACTACATACATATATATATGTCACTGATACCTGCATATGCATATATATATACACACATATATGTATAAATATATATTTATTTGTATATATATATAAATACACGTATTTATGCACACATTTATACACATATATGCCTAATTATTTACAGGTAGTATTTTTATAGAATAAAATTATATTTCTTAATAATTTACGTTTTATAAAAGCAATTATTTATAAATCTATTTTATATCCTATGCAAATGATAATTACTATTTTATATAATTACATTTTATGTGTTTGGGTTTTTTTGCCCACAAACTCCGTGTGTGAAACACAGAGAGAACGGTGAGAAATCAGGGGGATCAAGTGGTTGCAGGAAACACCACCTGAAGCAGCCTCACCCCAAACCCTCTTTCTTACCTATTTATTTCTTTATTCTCCTCACTCTCAGCCCATCCCAGCAAGGCAGCCCCTGTGTAGGGAGTGCTCTGTAACCTAATTAGGGTTAATGGGTTTCCACTGTTCCTCAGGGCATCGGCTCCTCCCAGCTGGTCCCTAATCCCTCAAAAGCCTTGCACCTCCTCTGTTCCCTGCTTTCCTGGAAGCCCACGGGGTACAGATCTTTGGTGGTTCCGAATGGATGAGCCCTTTTGAGTCACACCGAGATCCACCCCCCGATTTCAGCCTCGTCAACCTTTTAATCACGACACGACTTCTGCCTCCCTCCCTCCCTCCCTCCCTCTCCCCACTATTGCAACCTGTCTTTTCTAAATGCCAAGAGAAACAGGACGGCTTTGAGTTCCTCCTCCGAGGTCAGCCAGTCACAGGTGACTCCAGAGGGTCCGGTTCTGCTCCTCCCCGAGAGCAGCAGGGTTGGGATTATTCCCGTTGCTGCTTCCACGGCACAGTTCCGACATCCAGGCCTGCTTTTGTGGCTCTCGAGGTACTTGTTACAGGAGCTGTTGGAGAGAGTCCAGAGGAGGCCATGGAAATGCTCCAGGGCTGGAGCCCCTCTGCTCTGGGACAGGTTGGGAGAGCTGGGGGGGTTCACCTGGAGAAGAGAAGGATCCAGGGAGACCTGAGAGCCCCTTCCAGGGCCTAAAGGGGCTCCAGGAGAGCTGGAGAGGGACTGGGGACAAGGGATGGAGGGACAGGACACAGGGAATGGCTTCCCAGTGCCAGAGGGCAGGGAGAGATGGGATATTGGGAAGGAATTCCTGGCTGGGAGGGTGGGGAGGCCCTGGAATAGAAATCCCAGAGAAGCTGTGGCTGCCCCTGGATCCCTGGGAGTGCCCAAGGCCAGGTTGGACGGGGCTTGGAGCACCCTGGGCTGGTGGAAGGTGTCCCTGCCCATGGCAGGGGTGGCACTGGATGGGCTTTGGGGTCCCTCCCAGCCCAAACCATTCCGTGGTTTTATGTTTTGCAGAAGGTGAGAACTGAGCTGAAGGTCTTGCCCCAAGTCTGCAGCAGAGCTCAGGAACAGCCCTGTGGTGTCCCAGTCCTTGCTCCCCCCTGCCTTGCACTGGGAGGGGTGGCAGGGATGCAGGGAAGGATTTCCAAGGAGGCTGAAAGTGGAGTTTCTGACCCCGGTGTGTGCCCTGGAGCAGCTCTGAGTGGCTTTTCCACATCCACTACTCAGTGTGTGTCTTTACAGGCTGGGATTTGCTGCTCCCTGACATTTCTGCCAGGGTAAACACAGGCTCATTTCACTGCTACCACCATAAAACTGGGGAGAGAAGGCACAATCCAGCCCACTCTGCTTTTCAAGTGAAAAAATGGGGGGTTTAAATGTTTTTTTTTTGTGTTTTGTTGAGAAGCACCAAAGGTCAAAGTGGGCATTTGTATCGTTGAGCTGCAAAAGTGAAAGAGGAAACAATTGGTTGGTTTAATAATCATATTCCTGTTATTCATGTTGGCTGTTCCAAGACAATGACAGGTCTTTGCCTTCACTGGGAGCAGGAAAGAGGCCAGTTTCACTCTCAGCTTTTTTGTTATTATTTGTATTATCTTACTAATCCACTGATCAGAGCTGGTTGTTGATTATGTACCACAACCCACAGGCATTCCCAGAATCGTTTTGTTGAAATGAGTAAAACAACACCTGGAGGAAAGTTGACCCAAAATGTTTTGATTTTTTTTTTTTTTTTTTTAAAATCACAAAATCGTGCCAGGCACTGGCCAATTCTTTTTTTTTTTTTTTTTAAACAAGATTGCTCCAGATTAAACAAGAAAACAAACCAAAGCAAGCAGGGTTTGCTTGTTTTGGACACTGTTGTTGCAGAGGTGTAGCTTGGGAGCATCCTGCCAGTTTTAACAGGGAAAACATATAGTGAGCTCACAATTTCTTATGCCAGCTGCCCGTGCCATTATTTGAAGCTCCTTAGTTCATCTGACCTTTAAAACTCACTTTAACACACAATCACTTTGGATCAAGGGGAGCATTAAGGTCAGTCCTACCTCTCAGAGCAAAGCAGAGCCAGCCTGTTGTGCAAGCAGAGCTGGACATTTAAAGGATAGAATTAACAACTGCAAGAGAAGATGACTTAAAAAAGTCAAAGACTAAAGGTGAGGTGGATTTAAACTCTGGTTTGGAGCCAAACAAGCTGTGCCTAAATAGCCCCAGATATAAAATGCTGCCATTTGGCCAGGCCGTTGTACGTCTCTTAAACTCAGCTCTGATTATTCTGGACTCAATTCCTGAGTAAAACTAAACACGTGCAGAATCTGGCGGAATCTTCTGTATTCCCAGAAATTGGGAACTTTAAATTGCTGTTAAGAAGAGCACATTTCAGCCCTATGGCCCACCTGAAGCGCTTCTGAGGCATAAAATAAGCCTGAAGTAAGATCCGTGTGGCCAGAGGGTAAATGTTTCCCTTTCTCCACTCCCCACTTCCCCTTTCAGATTAAACTCCCACTGCCTTCATTGACAGTTTGCCTTAATGGAGTAATAATTGCAGAAATCTCCACATCTGACTCATACAATAGTCCTGTGATCCACCCAGACAGTGGCTCATTAGTCTATTTAAATTTAAAAAAGGCCCGTTTTGGGTGATATTATCTCTGAGGAGAAAGGCTTTGCCCTTTGGCAGCTGTTGCTGTGAGAACGTTCCACTCCTGTCAATATTGTGAATGTGCTTGGGACCTCGGGCTGTTCTTGCTTTGGAGATGTGGAAGCTCCAAGTACAGCAGAGGGACATGGAATGTGCCTTTATCTTGGCTTTCAGGGGTCTGGTGACAGCAGAGATGGGCCCTGGCCCTGCTGGTTTTGAGGAAAGGGAAGTCAACAGTCTGAGCTCTGTTTCTTGCAAAGTCTTCGGTGGAATTCAGAGGCTGGACCACTTTTAAATCTCACCTTAATCAACTGACTGAGGGGAGAACAAATTGTCAAGGGAATAAAGCACTGTCCACTTGTTTCCACTCCACATCCCGGGATATCAATTAAAACTTGGCTTAAGTCCCCTTAAGGATGAGAGAGGCTGGACATGGCCCAGCCCAGACCTCCCCATGCCCTGGGCTGATCCCCCAGCGTGGGCAGCAGGGCAGGGGGGGATTGTGCCCCTCTGCCCCTCAGGAGAGACCCCCCTGCAGAGCTGCTCCAGCCCTGGGGAACAGCCCAGCAAGGACATGGAGCTGCTGGAGAGAGGCCAGAGCAGGAACCAAGAGGATCCCAGGGCTGGAGCAGCTCTGCTGGAGGAAAGGCTGGGAGAGCTGGGATTGTTCAGCCTGGAGAGGAGAAGCTTTGGGGTGACCTGATTGTGGCCTTGCAGGGCCTGAAGGGGCTCCAGGAAAGCTGGAGAGAGACTATTTCCAAGGGATGGAGTGACAGGATGAGGGGGAATGGCTTCCCACTGCCAGGTGCCTGAGCACTGGCACAGCTTGACCAGAGAGGCTGTTGGAGTCTCTATCCCTGGAGTTATTCCAAAGCCATCTGGACCTGGGCAACCAGCTCTGGGTGGTCCTGTTTGAGCAGGGGGGGTGGACCAGGTGCTCCACACAGGGGCCTCCCCAGCTCAGCCCCTCTGCCCCACTGTGACAAACAGGATTTATTTCCCAGCCTGTGTTTCAATAACTGTTGCAGCCCTTGCCGGTAACCCGTGAATTCCAGAGCCACACAAGGGTTCCCCACAACAACCTGATCCTTCCCAGATTGCCTGCAGGCAAATGCCACGGGTTATCTCACATGGATCAATATTAGCACACGTGTGCAGCAGGAGCTGGGTGCAGGCACAGTGGAACGTGGGGGAATTCATCCCTGCCGGTGCTCGAGGAAGGGTTGCTCAGTGTGCTGAGCTGCAGTGAGTCACAAGGTAAACTGAAGCAGTTGCTCACTGTTTGGTGTCATAAAAGTGGCAACCCAAGATTTATGGATAACTGAAGATCTGCTGTTGGGCAGCAGGGAGCAACCCAACGCCAGCAGGTGCCAGAGCTGGGGAACAGGAGCCAGAGTGTGCCCAGGGGGACAAGAGGGCCAATGGATCCTGGCCTGGCTCAGGAACAGGGTGGCCAACAGGGCCAAGGAAGTGATTCTTGGCCTGGACTCAGCACTGGTGAGGCCACCCCTGGAGTGCTGTGTCCAGTTCTGGGCCCTCAGCTCAGGAAGGACATGGAGGGGCTGGAGCAGGTCCAGAGGAGAGCAACGAGGCTGGGGAAGGGACTGGAGCACAAGTGCTGTGAGGAGAGGCTGAGGGAGCTGGGGGGGCTCAGCCTGGAGAAGAGGAGGCTCAGGGGAGACCTCCTCACTCTCTACAACTCCCTGACAGGAGGTCGTAGCCAGGGGGGGGTTGGTCTCTTTTCCCAGGCAACCATCAGCAAGACAAGAGGGCTGGGTCTTCAGCTGTGCCAGGGGAGGGTTAGGTTGGAGATTAGAAAGAATTTCTTTGCAGAGAGGGTGCTCAGCCATTGGAATGGGCTGCCCAGGGAAGTGGTGGATTCTCCATCCCTGGAGGTGTTTAAGGACAGACTGGATGTGGCATCAGTGCCATGGGCTGGGAACCACGGCGGGGTTGGATCAAGGGTTGGACTTGATGATCTCAGAGGTCCCTTCCAACCCAGCTGATTCTATGATTCTATGATTCTAAGGGAAGCTCTTCCCAAGGTGCAGACACATGGAAGTGCCACAGGTCAAGAGACACAAAGGACTGTGCTGGGAGGAGGAAGGTGAGGGTGAAGCCCCCGGTCCCACCCTGGTGAAGTCAAGCCCTGTGTGGTCAGAAGTGACACTGGTCCTCAGCACCTGTACCGTCATTTCCCGAGGTGCTGAGTGTGGTGTGATTCCCAGTCTCCTCTCCCCTTCCAGCCACTTGGGACCCTTTGGCTCGTTCCAGCTGCAGGAGGCAGAGGGGATGGGTTGTCAAACATGTTCAATTCCTACCAATGCCATGAAAATCAGAACCTCAGGTGAGTGAAGGTCAACTCAGCTTCTCGCCTGGAGAAGAGAAGCTTTGGGGTGACATGGTTGTGGCCTTCCAGGACCTGAAGGGGTTCCAGGAAAGATGGAGAGGGGCTATTTCCAAGGGATAGAGTAACAGGACAAGGGGGAATGGCTTCCCACTGCCAGAGGGCAGGGATAGATGGGATATTGGAAAGAAATTCCTGGCTGGGAGGGTGGGGAGGCCCTGGCCCAGGTTGCCCAGAGAAACTGTGGCTGCCCCTGGATCCCTGGAAGTGTCCAAGGCCAGATTGGACGGGGCTTGGAGCAACCTGGGCTGGTGGAAGGTGTCCCTGCCCATGGCAGGGGTTGGCATTGGATGGGCTTTGAGGTCCCTTCCAACCAAACCATTCCATGAAAATCCACCCCCTGCCATGGGCAGGGACACCTTCCACTAGACCAGGTTGTCCAACCTGGCCTTGAACACTTCCAGAAAACCTGGCTTTATTCCCACAACAGTTGTACAATAAAGTGGGGAGTTTTCCCCTGTGATGTTTTCCTTCTCTGTGTTTAATTTCTCTAATACAGTGATTTCATTAAGACCTTCAAGAAGCTGAACTTAATGTTTGTTCCCTGAATCCACGGTCAATCTTTCCTGATATTTAAGGGAGTACAGCTGAGGGACTTGTAACTAGAATCTGGAGCCTTTTGAGAATGGTGTGCTTTGGAGATGGCTCCAATTTCTTACAAAATCTGAGTGTTCTCAGACCCAGAATTCTGGTTCCGACCTCGCTGGGAACGCTCATTTTTTCCCATTTTCGCACAGTTCCAATGGGGAAGGTTTTCCTTTCAGGCTGGGTGTTGGGGCTTGATGGACAAGCTGCCTCATCTGTTATGGCAGAGCCAGTGCCTCTGCCAGCATCTCCTCACAGAAATATCCCAGATAAATAAATATTCCGTGCCTCCGACGTGTCCTACGCAGCACAACTGCGTCAGGAGGGTGACGTAGGGACTCACAGTGCCCCTGGCTCAGGATGCCTCAAGCAGATGCTCAAAATGCACCAAGGAAATATTTTGGGGGATATTATCTAAGTCTGCTATGAATAAAGAGGGTTGTTGTTTTTTTTTTTTGTCATGTTAAACATAATCATTATCATCGGAGGACGAATCGCCGGGGCTGTGGAAAATTGTTTTTTCGCAGGGAGTGGAAATTTTCTTCTTCTTTTTCCTCGTAGAAAATTCAAACAAATCTGCACTTTGCTCTTTTCCGGCCAGATTGCTTCGGTAGTTGCCCTCAGGAAGCTTGTTTAAGCATGAACTTATGTAGGGCTCCATGGGTTTTGCTAATTCCAAGGGCTTTCTCTGGTTTCCAGAAGGTCGAGGAGATAATTCTGCCCCTCTGCCCCCTCGGGTGAGACCCCCCTGCAGCGCTGCTCCAGCCCTGGGGAACAGCCCAGCAAGGACATGGAGCTGCTGGAGAGAGGCCAGAGCAGGAACCAAGAGGATCCTAGGGCTGGAGCAGCTCTGCTGGGAGGAAAGGCTGGGAGAGCTGGGATTGTTCAGGAGAGGAGAAGCTTTGGGGGGACCTGATTGTGGCCTTGCAGGGCCTGAAGGGGCTCCAGGAAAGATGGAGAGAGACTACTTCCAAGGGCTGGAGGGACAGGACAGGGGGGAATGGCTTCAAACTGCCAGAGGGCAGGGATAGATGGGATATTGGGAAGGAATTCCTGGCTGGGAGGGTGGGAAGGCCCTGGCCCAGGTTTCCCAGAGAAGCTGTGGCTGCCCCTGGATCCCTGGAAGTGTCCAAGGCCAGGTTGGATGGGGCTTGGAGCACCCTGGGCTGGTGGAAGGTGTCCCTGCCCATGGCAGGGGTGGCACTGGATGGGCTTTGAGGTCCTTCCTGACCCAAACCATTCCATGATTCCCCATAAAACTTAAGCAAAAGAGTGACTTTGCTGTTGTGACCGTTCCCAGAGAAGATGAGACGTTGTTTGGTCCCAGATCATGGAGTTCCCCCGCTTTAAGATCCGTAATTTGTCAGGATCAACAACTCACAGTGCTGGAATTTCAGAAGTGCAGAATCCCTGAGAGCCAGCTCAAGACTGAGAATTCAGGTGCTGAATTCAGGGGAGATTCACAGGACTGAGGGTTGAAAATCCAAGCAGAGGAGCTGGGAAAGAGGGAGGAGAGTGTGGTGTTGTGTTGTTGTCATGTGTCCCCAGTGAAGGGGCATTCATGGCTCTCACTGAGGACAAGTTGCCTTTGCCTGTTAATCTCTGACAGGGATGAATGAATGGCTGAGGGTGAAAGAACAACAAACAAACACAAACGTAAGGAAAGCAATTTTAAATAAGTGAAATGTTCCAGTTCGTGACTGCACAAGAGAACCTGGGGGAACTGCAAAAATAAGGTTTGAAAGGGAACAGGAGTTTGTAACAGAATAAATAGAACTTAACATTAAGCTACAGCAAAATTCCCAAGGAATTACATTTTGCATCCACATGAAAACTGGGGTAATTCATCATGTTTAATGATGTTACAATGAATTCTGGCATGTGCTGAAATACTTCCCTGTTCTGAAAGTAGGAGAAAAATGTTTACTATGAACAGCTAAATGCTGCCATTAATCATTATGTCTTTGATTCCAGGTCAGGACTATTTTCATGCTGCGAATATTCTGCTCATTATTATAATATTTAGAGTTAATAGACTGACTGAGACACGTGTAAAATTCCTAAAGAAGTCGTGCAGTGGAAGTTAGAGTTGCTTGGAAAGTCTCAAAGTGTTTGTGGGGTCTCTGTTGCTCCTCACTTTTCAAAAGGCAGGGATGCAAAATGGTTGGAGGAGCAACAAATGGAACATGGGCTGTGCTGGCACTGATTTCACAACAGCTTTTGTAGTCAAGGCATGGAATTAAACTCTGAGTCATCCCTGCTCTGGCTGTGAAGGACACAGGGAGAATGGGCACAGTCTCCCTCTGGAGCCAGGCTGGGAGAGCTGGGAATGTTCAGCCTGGAGAAGAGAAGGCTCCAGGGAGACCTGAGAGCCCCTTCCAGGGCCTAAAGGGGCTCCAGGAGAGCTGGAGAGGGACTGGGGACAAGGGATGGAGGGACAGGACACAGGGAATGGCTTCCCAGTGCCAGAGGGCAGGGAGAGATGGGATATTGGGAAGGAATTCCTGGCTGGGAGGGTGGGGAGGCCCTGGAATAGAAATCCCAGAGAAGCTGTGGCTGCCCCTGGATCCCTGGAAGTGTCCAAGGCCAGGTTGGACAGGGCTTGGAGCAACCTGGGCTGGTGGAAGGTGTCCCTGCCCATGGCAGGGGGTGGGATGAGCTGAGCTTTGAGGTCCTTTCAAACCCAGTCCATTCTATGGATTCCATGATCCCATGATCCCTGATGTCCCTGTTCAGAGCTGGGGGGGCCCAGGCTCTGTTTGATCCCTGTCACCAACCCATGGCAGGTTTTGTGCTCCCCTTCCCTGGGCTCCCCTCCCACGGACGTGTCTGAGAGGCTCTTCTGAAGCCGGAGTGGTTTTATTTAGGGGAAATGACCCTGGCAGGCACATACCCAGTCCTGCCTGTTTACATTTTGAAGCTTCTGGGGCCGTGTCCAAAGTCCACTGAAATCAGTGGGAGCCTTTCCATTTATTCCACTGAACTCTGCTCGGGCTGAGGACCAACAAAACCCAAGACTCACCCAGGCTTTGCCCCCTCCCCACTCCCTTCCCACCCCTTCCCTGGCTCCTCCTCTCCCTCCTCCTCTCCCCACTGTCACCACAGACCCCAGAAGGGCTTTGGGGCTACCAGTGACATTTAAAAGCTTCCAGAAATCAGGAGTTTTGCTAATCCTGGTCTCAGGATTAGTGTAATCCTGCTGTGCTGCTCACCCAGGTAATGGGGTGCTGTGCCAACGTTATCACTGCCTGCTCCCAGTGCTAATCCAGGCACTGGAAAATTAATGCTGGCATTGCATCTGCACGTGTTTCTGTCTCTCTGAGGTACTGGAATATTGGGAATTCTTTGGTGGATTCACTTTATCAGTTTACATTCAATTTACTCCAAGGAAATTCAACCACCCCCCTTCTGTGGCCACACGTGATGTGGATGAGGGGATGTGGCAGAAGAGGGAATGGAACGTCTCCAAAGCCCCAGGATGGAGCAGGGAGGGTGGATCCCATGATTTCGTACAAAACAATGATTTTTATGTATTTTTTAAAGGCAAAATAGGTGACTTTTTGCAACACAAGTGGCCAAATAATAATTACCAAGCAAATAAACCCAGGTAGGAAAAGGGCAGGGAGATGAAACTGGGTTTCAACATTTTTTGATGTTTCAAGTTCAAGGCTCTGAGTTTAATCCAAGCTATAGAATCATAAAATCTTAGAATGGTCTGGGTTGGAAGGGACCTTAAAGATCACCCAGTTCCACCCCCCTTCCACTAGACCAGGCTTTTCCAAGCCCCATCCAGCCTGTTTTTGAACACCCTCCAGGATGGGGAGTCCACAACCTATCTGGGCACCTTGAAGGTGATGCTGGACCCACTGAGGGGCTGAGACATGGGGACTAACAGTGCTTCTCTTATCTCACCCTGGTGATTCCTCCACTTTATTAGCCCCGGAGACCATTTTGCAATGCTGTGAACTGTTGTTCGGGGATGGTGATGTTTTATGTCCTGGAAACAGGACTTTTATCTGCCCCAGGGGACTGCCTTCAAGTCAGCTCAGCAGAAGCAGGACTGGGGTGGGTTTTGAGACACCAAAGTGGCTTCGAGCCACCTTTGTTCCTCCCCTTGCAGCCCCTCAGCTGTGCCCAGGAGAGGAGGATCTCAGGGAATTGGGGTGGATGCCGTGACAGCCCAGAACCCACAGGGAGGAGAGACATTTACAGTGATAATTTTGATCAGCTCTGCATGGTTTTAATCAAATACTCTTCCAAGGAGCTGCAAAGACCGATGGCCCACGTGGTCTGAGACTGAGGAGAGGGTTTGTTTAACGTGGTGGGGATGCTCAAGGAGCACGTGAGAGCTTTGGAAGTTGGATTAAATGCAGCAGATGTGGAGGAACTCTGTTTATGTGTGTGTGTAAATCCTGGAGTCCTGAGCTTTGGCTGGGGGCTGCAAAGTCCTCATAAACTGTAGATAATCCTGATCTGATACAGTCAGTTTTTATCCTAAGCTTAGCTTATTTCTGAGTAATTTCTGAGTAATTTCTAAATGTTACCTAAGAGGTTAGCACACATAACATGCAAAATGGTTTTACCAGGCAAGAATTTTCACACTCATCTTGGTTTCAGTCCTCGAAACAGCAGTGGATTTCTGGAATTAGGAGCCTGAGTCATGGGGATGCTCCTGTATCATCTTCACAGTTTAGCTGCTCACGTGAAGCTGAGCAGCTGTGCAGGAATGGGCCTGTGCAGGGTTACTTAGCTCCTCCCCGTCATCAGGGTATAAAACCCACGATAAATAGGCTTTAGAATGGAAGAGGAAACGGGTTTTCCTCATTTAAAGCCAGGAGTTGTGACTTACCACAGCTCATTGCTCCACGAGGCCCCGGCGAAGGAGCTCGGGCGGTGACAGGGTGACATTTCCCCACGGAGCACAAACCAGCACTTCTGTTCTCCATAAACAGCCACCTTAAATTTTTAATCGGTGTTTGGCAGATGCTTTCATGTCTCTAAGCACCTCATTAATGTTTCAGCGAACGTGTCGCGTTTCCCGAGGCGAAGCTTTCCCTGCTTTCCTCGCGCGAGCACCTCGGGATCCTTCCCCACAGGGCAGCAGGAAGGGCTGGGAGGAGCCCACGGGGCTTCCGTGGGCTTGGATGGCCCAGTGGGAATGTGGAGACTCAGGGAGAGCCACCTTTGGGCCTCCTGAAGGAGGGGAAGAACCGCAGAGGTGCCGGACCACGAGCAGAGCTCCTCGGTGGGAGGTGGGAACGGCAGGAGTTTGCTGGGATGTCCCGGTGATGTTTGTGAAGAGCTTGCAGGCAACAAAAGCACAGATGAGAGGACACTGAGGGCTTGAGGAGGAGCTCCTGGGTGTGGTGGGAAGTGGAGGAGCAGCAGGATCAAACAGCAGACACATAAGCTCCCGAAAACCAGAGGAGGGAGATTTAACTGTGGTCTAAGAGCAGCTCACACACGGCCACGAGTGACTGAGAGAACGAGGTGGGAGTGAGTGATGAAGGATTACATGCAGCAGGAGGGAAGCAGTTTGGTCCCTTCATTGCTCATTCCCAATGTTTGGGTGGTATTTCAGTGGCAGGGTTTTTCTAAGGGAAGTGTGATGCTGTTTTATGGGGTGCCAGCCAGATCCCACTGAGCCACACTCACAATCCTCAGTCTTCTTAGTCACAGCTTTTTCAACAGAGCATTCATCTGTTCAGAAAGTTGCCAGTGTTTCAACACTATCATTTGCTAAGGACTGGCCTGCAATAACATTTTTTTGGCCAAAATAACTGTCTCAGTCAGAAATGTTGGGGGTTTATGGTTGGGTATTGTTGTAACAAAGGTGTGGTCAACACTAAGAGTCCAGTTAGACCAGGACAAAACCCACGAGTTGTGGTGGAAGTGTCTGAGAAGGACAAGAGGAAGCAGCCTCAGGTTGTGCCAGGGGAGGTTTAGATTGGATATTATAAAAAATTTCTCCATGGAAAGGGCTGCCCAGGGCAGTGGTGGAGTCCCCACCCCTGGAGGGATTTAAAAGATGTGTAGATGTGGCACTTGGGGACATGGGTTAGTGGTAGGTGGGTTGGTTGAACTGGGTCTTAAAGGTTTTTTCCAACCTAAACGCATCTGTGGTTCTATGAACAGCTCTTCCCATGGTTGTGGAGATGGTGAATTAACAGGGAGGTGAATGGTGTTTGAATGATAACACACTACAGAGCTGTAATATGGGAATAGCCCCTGGAAAACAACATTGGAAAGGTGCTGCTGAGCCTCCAGAGGGGTTTTTCTTGGGTCTGAGTTTGAAGGATCTTTCTGATGCCCCAGAGCTTTTGTCTTTCCAAGAAGACACAGATTTTCCAAACAACCCCCGTGATTCACCTACACTCACTCCCGAGCTCCTCATGACACACCAACGAGGCATTTAGAAAAATTCTCGTGTTCTTTCCTTCAGCTGCACAGAAACAACAGTGCAAAGAGCTGAGTTTGAAAGCAATGCATTGTCTTCCCCTCTCCTGTGATGCCCCTGCACCAGCTCAAGGCACTGTCAGCAAGGTCTGCTGGTTATTGCTTCCCCTGGAGAAGAAAATGAGTTGGAATCCTCAGAAGCAGCTTTTCCTCAGTTCTGATGTGTGATTTTGGGCTCCAGTGGTCGACATAAGCCGCTGTGAAAAAACACTTGGAACAAGATTGATCAAGTTGAAGGCTCCTGAAATTGAAGTTGTGTGATTGAAAGCCAAAGTGCCTGTTCAGGGCAGAGGGTTTCAGAGCAGCAATAATGCACAAGTGAGCAGGGAAAGGGCTCAGGGCAAAGCACGTGTCAACCTCTGCAGCACCACTTTGTTCCTTCCCCTGCTCAGAGGTTTTGGGCTGTGCTCTGCATCCCAATTTTGGCTGCAGTGATCAGTCAGGAACGGTGTTATCTCCAGGACCATCCACACCCAAGGAGTTCATTTACATTCGTTGCTGTTTCTGGCTGCAGGAAAGGACTGAGTTGGATTTTAGACCTGGAGATTCTTCAGGATTGCTGGAAGAATTGGACACGAGCAACTTACCTAAACGGACGTGCGGACTGACCCTGCCCATCTTCTCCTCAGTATCCACAGTCAAATTCTGCATTGGGAAGGTCCAAAAATAACTCAGATTTCAAATATTTAATGGTCATTAATTTGTAAAAAGGGTCCCAGTTTGTAAAATTTGTCCCAAGGGTCACGGCCCCAAGGCTGCCAGAGCTCCAGGAGGGTCTGGACAACGCTCTGGGGGACAGGGGGGAGTGTTGGGGTGTCCTGGGCAGGGCCAGGGCTTGGACTGGGTGATCCTGGGGGGTCCCTCCCAGCTCAGGAGATTCTGTGATTCTGTGACCAGTCACATTCTGAGCAGACCCATCCGGGCACACATTTGGAAAACTGGGAAAGGACTTTGCCAGAACTCTCAACACGTGGTGATCCCTCTGATTTGCTCCGTAGCTAAATTTTAAGCTGAAGAACTCAACAGTTTTGGGGCTGGATTGCAGTGATCAGGTCAATGGGGTGGTTGGTTGTCAGGACTGAAGTGGCCTCGTGTTCCCTCTGAGTTCGGTCACTGCTCGAGGAAGGAACTTGGAATCCCCTCAATAAAATGATGAGCAGCCACCAAACTGCCAATTTTTGGGGGTGAGTTTAGGGGGAGGAGGGCAAGGCTGAGGTGGGATAGCAGAGCAAGTCATCCAGTGAATCAGCAGGAGGGAGGGGACCAGGGCCCCCCCAAAAAATTTGCTCTAAATGTAGGAGCAAAACACACCAACAGCACAAAGCCCATTGTTCCCTGAGGGCTGGAGGCAGATGGAAACCTGGTCTCTGGAGCAGGCCCTGGACCTGTGTTACACACTCAGATTAAAGTGACTCAGTGCCAGCATTTATTTTAGAAATGCTATTAAAATGCTTTTTTAAAGGCAAAATAAAGCCAAGAGACACATGATCAGCATGAAGCAGTTATTAGTAAAACTACCCCGATCCAGGATTAAAATACCTTATTAAATAAGAAGCAAATCAATCTTACTACTGAGTAAGAATTAAGTCACCAAGTGAATACCAGCTCTAAGCAATCCTGAGCTCAGCTCTAGAAGGTGGAATGGAAAGTTTTGCTGTAAATCTGAACTACATATAAGAAAAACACATTATTGTACTGAGAATTTCATAACTGGGATCTGTTGGTTGATTCACAATCAGTTCAAAAGGTTGTTTTGGGTCCCCCTTTGTTTTGATGAGTTATAGGATCATGGAATGGTTGGGTTGGGAGGGGCCTCAAAGCCCATCCAGTGCCACCCCTTGCCATGGGCATGGACACCTTTCACCAGCCCAGGTTGTTCAAGTTTATCCAACCCAGCCTTGGACACTTCCAAGGATCCAGGAGCAGCTTCTCTGGGCAACCTGGGCCAGTCCAAGGTGAGAGAAGCAGTTCTGTGAGGAAGAACCTTTGCTTCCTGTGGGGTTTTACCCCCCTCTCTCTCACCCTGCTCCCATGGGGACACTCATCCCACACCTCTCCCTTGCCAGGTTAAAAGGAGCCATAAAAAACTTCCCTCTCCCCTCCTTGAAACTTCCCTCCCCTGGTCACCTCTGGCAGAAATAAGTTTGCAATATTATTGTGGGAGCCCCTGTTTGGGTGAACAAGGTGACCTCTGGAGCTTCGTGCCCTCGGGAGGACGGGCTGAGGAGCAGAAAGCTCAGAGAAAAGGGTAATAAGGACACGAGGGGAGCACAAGCCCGTCAGCCCTCAGCGTCCTCCCTGGGCCTGGAAGTAGGGCTGGAAGTGCAGAGCACATGTGGCTGTTCTGCTGGCACTGCTCCCCACCAGCAGGAGATTTTCCAGTCTGGAGAAGGCAGATGATTGATTAGTCAGCTACTGAAGGAGCTTTTAAAACGTTGGTTGCAGGGACTTTGCTGTTCCCCAAAGGATTTGCTGCCCGTGTCCCCGAGGAGCTGCGTTCCCTCGGGTCGCCCCTGACCCAAAACACACGAGGCTTCCCTGCCTCACCCTCCAACTCTGTGGGTTGCTTTGCTCTCTCTCCCTCTCCCTCGGGGCCAAAGCATCTTTGTCCAATCAAGCTCGAATTAGGTCACTGTTAACCAGTGTCAACTTGGAGGAGCCTTGCTGAAGCTGGCAGCCTGAAAAACAAAACAAAAAAAAATAAAATAAAAGAAATATTTTCCATGCCACAGAGACTATTGGTCTGTGACCCACCAAAATATCAAAAATCCAGATGCATCAGAGCAGTCCTGATGAAGTTGGCGTGGTCTTATCTGGGTCAATTGTCTTAACAAGACATTATGTCACCCGTTGGGGAAAAATACAATCTGAACCCCCTAAAAATAACTAATGGGAAAAACCTTGCCCGACAAAGCCAGTTGCACATCAGGAAAATAAAAATAAATTCAGACTCATGATATATTTAATCATCTGTATTTATTCCTCTGCTAATCTAAAACCAGGCAAATGTTCTTTTTCTTCTTGGAAACGGGGCAATTCCGGAAAACTTCATATTTTAGGTGGCTCTTCGAACAGCTTTTCTTCTAAAACTTAAATTTTGGTGTTTGTTAGGAGGGAAGTCATTGCAATTAAAAAAAAAAAAATTGCATTGTATGTAATCTACTTTAGCATAGCAGCTAAATTGAGGAGAACTGTTCTCTGGGCTCCAGAAGAAGCTACTTTTTGTGTTTTGTCACAGAAAGAGAACCTGGATTTCATGCCAGGCACTCTGAAGAAGAAAAAACTGAAATGAAGGAAGCCCAAGGAAGAAGGAAAAGGCAGAGGAATCTCCAGGTTTGTTGTGTTTCCATCCTGCACATGAAAACATTTTGCAGTGGTGATGTGTGAAGCCTTCAAAACACGGCTCTGCTGGGAGTCACCTGGGCCTTCTCACCACCAAACCCCACGTGTTCTGGGTGAAAAATCCATGGATGGGAAAAAACTGAGGCACGAGAGCTCCAAAAAACCAGCCTGAAGGTTCCTCCCGAGGGGCAGCTCCGACCTCTGCTCACTGGGAGCAGGGACAGGACCCAGGGAAGGGCTGGAGCTGGGACAGGGCAGGCTCAGGGGGGATCTCAGGACAAGGTTCTTCCCCCAGAGGGTGGTGGGCACGGCCCAGGCTCCCCAGGGCAGTGGGCACGGCCCCAAGGCTGCCAGAGCTCCAGGAGGGTTTGGACAACGCTCTGAGGGACAGGGGGGAGTGTTGGGGTGTCCTGGGCAGGACCAGGGCTTGGACTTGGTGATCCTGGGGGGTCCCTCCCAGCTCAGGATATTCTGTGATTCTGTGAAATAAGGTGTTGAATCCAACCACTTAGAGAGTTTTTGCAGCCCAGGCTGAATTTGAGAGGGAAAGGAAAAAGCAGTGCAGTGAGGGGGCTGCAAAGAGGGGCTTTAAGTCTGTGATGCTGTGAAATCCAAGGGGACCCTGTGGTCCTTCATCACAGCAGGATTCAGCAAACCCAACAAGTGTTCATTGGGTGGATACCTTTGAGCACGGAGATCATGGAATTGTGGAACGGTTTGGGTTGGGAGGGACCTCAAAGCCCATCCAGTGCCACCCCTGCCATGGGCAGGGACACCTTCCACCAGCCCAGGGTGCTCCAAGCCCCGTCCAACCTGGCCTTGGACACTTCCAGGGATCCAGGGGCAGCCACAGCTTCTCCGGGCAACCTGGGCCAGGGCCTCCCCACCCTCCCAGGGAACAATTCCTTCCCAATATCTAGTCTAAACTTGCTCTCAGCTTAAGGCCATTCCCCTTGTTCTATCACCACCTGCCCTCCTGAAAAGACACAGTAAAGCATTTCAGGTGCCTTGGAGTTCTTGAGGATCTTGAAAATGGTCATTTGAAGCTTTTTTCTCTTGTTAAGTGGATTAGAGATTTGCTTGGATTAGGGCCTCAATAAATACCTACAGTGTTTGTCTTTCATCTGTGAAGTGTTTGCCTGCTTTTAAATAGACCATTCTTGTTTGCTCCACTGTTGTCATGTTGAGGTGAGACTCTGGAAACAGGAATTCTGCCCTTAATTCAATAAAAAGATTTGGAAACCTGAGGCTGAAACTTGCTTCAAGTATTACTGGAAAAAATCCAGAGTAGCAGGACTTTATTTCAGCACTGGAGAAGCAGCAGGAGAGCAGCTCCTTGACAATTTTTGATGTCTGGATGACTTGTTTATTTGTCTCCTGATAGTTTGTGGTAGTGTAGTTATTATTTTTAAAGCTCAGCCCTGGCCAGAGGGCAGCAGTTCTGTTCCACACGGCGGGGAAACCCAGCGGTGCTTCCCTGGGCAGGGAGGATTCCTGATCCCTCCATCTGGAGAGCAGAGCTGTGCTGGGGAATGGGGGGGCAAGGCCTGGCCACCTCCACCAGTCCAGCAGCCACGACATTGTCCCACAGGAGCAACAGAGGACCCCCTGAAACCTGGGGATGGCCCCGAAAAGGTGCAGCCCAGCCCTGCTCTGCCCCTCCCTCTGCTGCTGCAGCAAAAGAGGAGGGACCAGAAGGTCGAGGGAGACAATTCTGTCCCCTCAGGTGAGACCCCCCTGCAGAGCTGCTCCAGCCCTGGGGAACAGCCCAGCAAGGACATGGAGCTGCTGGAGAGAGGCCAGAGCAGGAACCAAGAGGAGCCCAGGGCTGGAGCAGCTCTGCTGGGAGGAAAGGCTGGGAGAGCTGGGATTGTTCAGCCTGGAGAGGAGAAGCTTTGGGGGGAACTGATTGTGGCCTTGCAGGGCCTGAAGGGGCTCCAGGAAAGATGGAGAGAGACTATTTCCAAAGAATGGAGGGACAGGACAAGGGGAATGGCTTCAAACTGGCAGAGGGCAGGGAGAGATGGGATATTGGGAAGGAATTCCTGGCTGGGAGGGTGGGGAGGCCCTGGCCCAGGTTGCCCAGAGAAGCTGTGGCTGCCCCTGGATCCCTGGAAGTGTCCAAGGCCAGGTTGGACGGGGCTTGGAGCAACCTGGGCTGGTGGAAGGTGCCCCTGCCCATGGCAGGGGGTTTGGAACTGAATCATATTTAAGTTCCCTTCCAACCCAAACCATTCCATGATTCCATCTCCTCCCTCTGGTTGTCCTTGGTGGAGGGTTGGGTGGGTGGGTGTGCAGATACACCCCTGTGTGCAGTGGAGTCCACGCTGTCTGCCCTGTAACCAGAACTAGAGGACTCCTCAAACCTTCTCCCCTCCCTCTGTCCACGCTCTCAATGCTGTTTCACTGCTGAACAATCCCAAGGTGATAACTCGATGATGACAATTTATTGCAGCAATTTATAACTTCAGTCATGTACAATTAACAACCCCCAGGGGGGCAATGGTGAGGATTTACTGCAGCCATTTGTCACTTATGTTGGTGGCCAGAACAAAGCTTGTCGAGGCACAGAGAGAGGTCACAGACCAGGGGGTGAGATCCAGCTTTGTGGATGAGGAAGCTCCCAGCTCCATGTCCTGACTGATGGAGCTCCAACAGCTCTCCCAGGAGGTTTTATGGCACCACAGGGAGGGTTTCTCACCTCCTCCACAGCCAAGATGGAAGGTGCTGGTGGGACTGGCAGGACCTGCTGTTGCAAGGTGGGGTGAGAGGCAGAACAAGAGGCTGGAGGGTGTGAGAGGTGCAGTTTTACAAAGGGGTTTTTGTGTCTGATCCATGGTCTGAGGCTGTTGCTCACCAGCTGTGCCCGTCCCTTCCCTCTCCTCTGCTCCATCAGCAGGTCAGGGTTGTCCACCCGCCCTCTCCAGGAGGCTGTGGGGAGCCACAAACCCAGCAGAGAGTTTTCTGGTGGTGTGAAGAGCCCCACTGGTTTGTCAGGGGATGCCAAGGCAGGGTTTGCAGCAGAGAAGGAAGCCATGGAGCAACACCCCTGCCCCTTTTGGTGACAGCTGGACAGGGAGCCAACTGTGGTGACCAGAAGTGAGACAGTCCCACCCTGCCTGGGGAGAGGCAGAAGACTGTTTCCAAGGGCATTATTTATTGCCAGGCTCTTTGCAGAGCAGAGATCTGCTCCATAATGAATGACTTGGAATAAATCAATGCTGGGACAGCTTCTGGACCCGGTGATTTTCCACCCTCTGCAGCTTCTGGGTGGTTGGAAACCCAGCAGGGACAGCAGGACGTGCTTCATCTCCACCTTGGAAAGCACTCGAGGAGCCAACTTGCTTCTGCTTCGGTCCAGGAGTGTGACCTTTCTTCTTCAAGGTACATCTTGGCAGCATTTTAAGGTCCTCCAGGCAGGTGGCTTTGCTTCAAGGAGCTGTAAAGGTCACCAGCAGGGCTGTTCAGAGGCCATTCTTCTCCCCAACACTCCTCCAGCCTTTGCCATCTGATGTCTCAGTGTCTGTGCCGATGGGTTTCACTCTGCCCGGTGAAAAGAGCCGGGAGCCTGCAGTGCTTCTTTCTGCTCTCACAGAATGGTGTAAAAGAACTGTGTTGAGCTTGAAAAAGAGAGATTTACAAGGCTGTAAGACAGTGAGTTGGGCAGTGTAGAGAGGCAGCAGGGAGGGGAAAGGCCTGTGAGTGAAGGTGAATCTTATGTGTGGAGTGTAACCATAACTGACTCCTCACATCTCACAGGGTGACATCAATTAATAAGATTCATTGCTTGCATTTTAAGAGTCCCCTTTGCACAGACCCAATGGTGACCATCTACTCACAGGACAAAAATGCAGGTGGGAGAGAGAAATAAGAAAGGAAGGATGTGAAAGGACCCTGATCAACCCAATGATCACAATGTCCTGCTCCTTGTCAGCTGATTTGTAGACATCAATTTAGCCCTGTTTTTCCACAGAAATCTCTTTTGATACGGCCTTTAGTTGTCTTTTTCCCCCCCTATTTTTATCCCCCAGAGCAGGACAGCAGCAGGTATCAGACAAGTTGGTATCAGACATGCTAAGAAGGAACCAGAAGGTCCATGCCAGAGTGGGAAGTAAACAGGGAAACTGTTTTGTGATCATGAGAGAAAGATGTCAGATGACAGGCTGAACAGTTTGGGCAAATGGAGGTGTTATTCACCATGTCACTTTAATAGCTGATGATTAAATCAGAAGGAAAAAGGGCAGGCAAGAGGACTTTATTATTAAAAGGGATGAGGAGGAAAAATTGTGTGATCTCCTAGGACAGATCCCACACCCAGAGCTAAACTTGTCACAACAGAATCAGGTTGATTCATGAGCCTGTGTGCTGAATGTAATTATACCTTCTTTTAAAATAATAAAAAAAAAA
This sequence comes from Pipra filicauda, assembly GCF_003945595.2. Classification (NCBI taxonomy): domain Eukaryota; kingdom Metazoa; phylum Chordata; class Aves; order Passeriformes; family Pipridae; genus Pipra; species Pipra filicauda. The sequence goes on from NW_024104762.1 coordinate 278,255, forward strand.
AGACAAAATGAAAAAAAAAAAAAAGGGAAAAAAAAAAAAGAATGGACTTAAGGAGGAAGCAGCTCAATCCTGCCCAAATTAGGGAGGGAGAAGCCCTGAGTCGCAGGGCTCCTCGTGGCCAAACCGAGATTCCTTGGGATGGTGCAGGCAGGACATTCTAGAAAGGAAAACACAGCCAGGCCTCCCTCCAGAGGCAGCTGGCAAAAAACCACCAAACCACCACCCCCCAAAGCCACGGGAGCTCTTGCGTGAGCTGCTCCACATGGGGAGCTGCTCCTGGGCTGCTCCAGCACGGAGATCCTGAGCCCACACGGGCTGGAAAAGAGGCCCCCCACATCTGCTGAGCAGCACAGGGGAGCTGGAGCCAAGAGCTGACTTAATTCCTGCGAAAACAGCCTGGTTTTTTTCCACCTTGCACGTCCTACTGGGATGAGGGGAGGGGGACGTGCAGGTCCTGAGCCCCTCTGAGGGAGGGTCGTGCTCTTGGCCACGAGGAGGAGGTGGGAAGGGCTGGTGGGTCCTGCACATCTCGCAGATCGATTTTTTTCCCTCCTCGCAAAATTCAGCCGTGGCTGAAAGGATTCCACAAAACCTTTTCCGAAGCAGGGAAACTTCAGCCCGAGCAGAGAATTGCTCAGAAATGTAGGGATGGGTGATAATGGGATTCAGAAATCCAGCCACGCAGCTTGAAGTGAAACCATTGCTGCCCCAGAGGGTTGTGTGTTCTCAGGGAGAGTGGGAGGCAAATTAGGCTGCCAGTACCTCTGGCTGCTCCCCCCACCTGCAGGGTTTTGTGAGCCTGATATTTCTGAGCTTTCTCTATCAAACACGAGTTCAGCCCTTCCTAAGGTGCTAAAACCATTTATTTCCCTCCCTCTCTCATGTCCTTGATTAAGTGGTGGCTCCTGATAACGCTGATCCTGCTCTCCCAGCTCCCCTTCCCCTAAACCACCCCTGGCAGGGAGGATTCCAGTCCAGCTGGCTGAGTTACTGCCTTCCAAGCTTCTGTTTTTCCCAACTCAGTCTGGGAATGCAGTGAGGAAAAGGAGGCAGTGCTGCATGGAGGGCACTCACTGGGAAGGGACACAGCCTGGGCTGCCAGGAAGGGCTGGAAAACACCCTGATCCTTCTCCATCCCACAGCTGCTGGGATGGGACAGCCTGGCTGGGCCTCACCGAGAGTCTGGAGTGAGGTCAGTTAAAAATGTGCAAACTGGATTTGCCCCACAGAGTCATGGAATCATTGAGGCTGGAAAAGCCCTCCCAGCCCATGGATCCCCCTGTGCCCCATCCCCACCTTGTCCCCCAGCCCAGAGCACTGAGTGCCACGGCCAGGCCTTCCTGGGACACCTCCAGGGCTGGGCACTCCAAACCTCCCTGGGCAGCCCCTGCCAAGGCCTCACCACCCTTTCCAGCAGGAAATTCCTCCTGATGAAGAAACTCCTCCACACGAGTGAACTGCCCCAGGAAACGCCCACCAGCTGTGACCATTTTCTGCCCGTGGAGCACCTGGTCTGAAGGGCTGCTCTGGCCTCTTCCTCATCATTTCTCACCTCTTTCACCTGCCACAAAGATTCCTCCTCGGCCCTTGCCTGCCTTGTTTGCCTTTGCTGGTGTCCTGGCTGCAGCCCTGGAAGCTCCACGGTCTGGGAAAACGTGTTTCCAAGGTGAGCTTTGCTCTGGGATCGGTGTCCTGTGCCCTGTTGGCTGGTTGGGGTGGTGGCACCTCTGCCCTGAACAGCAGAACATCGCTCTGAGCGTGATAAATAATCATGTCATTGGCCAAATGCCAACGATTTTGTAAGGCTGGGATGGGTAATCCAGCACTAACTCGGTATTTGCAAGCCCCGGGTGGGACAGGCCTGCAGGAGAAAAGGAGGCTCTGGGGGGACCTAATTTTTCTCCACGACTACCTCTTATCCTGTTGCGGTTTTGGAGGTGGAGTAAAGATGTTCTGGAGGTTTAGTATCAGTGGCAAGATGTTTGTGAACAGGACAGGGCTTTGATCAGAGGGCTGGAGCAGCTCTGCTGGGAGGAAAGGCTGGGAGAGCTGGGATTGTTCAGCTGGAGAGAGAAGCTTTGGGGTGACCTGATTGTGGCCTTGCAGGGCCTGAAGGGGCTCCAGGAAAGATGGAGAGAGACTATTTCCAAGGGCTGGAGGGACAGGACAAGGGGAATGGCTTCAAACTGCCAGAGGGCAGGGATAGATGGGATATTGGGAAGGAATTCCTGGCTGGAGGGTGGGGAGGCCCTGGCCCAGGTTGCCCAGAGAAGCTGTGGCTGCCCCTGGATCCCTGGAAGTGTCCAAGGCCAGGTTGGACGGGGCTTGGAGCAACCTGGGGTGGTGGAAGGTGTCCCTGCCCATGGCAGGGGGTGGCACTGGATGGGCTTTGAGGTCCCTTCCAACCAAACCATTGTGGGATTCCATGGTTTGCTGGAGGGCTGAGATGATTTTCAGCCACTTTGCACCACAAAGGGGGGTCTGGGCCCAGCCCAGGCCGGGTGCTGGTGCTCATCCTGCCCAGCACTTCAGAGTATTGGTGTTCATGCACCGAAAAAAAACGTGTGACTGAATCCTGCCTTCTCCTCAGTATTGATCCTTAAATAGGAAAAGAACAAACCACAAACCAGGAACTCGATATCCATGGAAACATGGAGCTCCAGCTCCCGCGACTCACCCAACACAACAGGAATTATTGTGCTGTCAGTCTTCCAACTTCAGCCTCAGCGGTGGGAAGGGACCCCTCGGCTCCTCTGGCTGATTGTTACCTGTCATTTATGGTTAAATAATATTGTCAAAAGACTAGCACTGACTGAAATTTTATGTTCCCATTTCAGAGATTATACCTGCCACATACTGCTGTATTAAGTGTTATTTGAGGTTTAGGATTAGATAGATAGATAGACAGATAAATAGATGTTTTGCCTCTTTTCTTTCTCGGTCACTTTTAAATGGAGATATAAACATTTTCTGTAGTTTTATTCTGACCCTGGTAAAGCCTGTTGGCTAACTTTTTGTGTCTCTGGTTGTCAGGTTGGTCTTTCACTCAGAGGTGAAAGAAGCTTTTTGTAAATTAGAAACTAAACCAGTGTTTCAAAGCTGAAAAGGCACAAGGATACCCCTGGCAGGACCAATTTATGCACAAAGACCCTTTTTTGCTGTTGGAACTGGTTTTAACAGAGAGCAGAATTGCTCCTGTGAGTGATGGGCTTTTTGGCTTAACTCAGACCTTTGGGGAACAAATTTGGAGAGGGACTTGGGACAAATGGCCTTAAGCTGAGGGAGGGCAGGGTTACGTGGGATAGTAGGAAGAAATCCTTCCCTGTGAGGGTGGTGATGCCCTGGCACAGGTTATCCAGGCAATTTGTGGCTGCCCCTGGATCCCTGGAAGTGTCCAAGGCCAGGTTGGACGGGGCTTGGAGCAACCTGGGCTGGTGGAAGGTGTCCCTGCCCACGGAAGGAGGTTGGAACTCGATGATCTCTGAGGTCCCTTCCAACCCAAACCACCCTGTGATTCCATGATTTTGGAACAAAAATGGGTTTATTCATGAGCTTTGTAATAAGTTGACGGCAGGAAAACCCACCCTGAATCCTGGGGAGAAGGAATGAGAAGGTCTGATTTCCTTAGCAGAGCCTGCAGGATATTCCTGAGTGCACCAAGTGGTCCTGCAACTGCAACACAAAAGGGCTCATAAACAAGGGAACCTTTATTGCAGAAAAGTTTCCACTGCAGCGAGTTCTGAAATGGGCCATAAAAGGGCATAAATTGGCTCTTTCACTTCAGAAAAAATAAAATGCCTTCCCACTTGATAGGACGAAGGGTAAGACCCACGGCCAGCTCTGGTTTAAGGTGTTTGCAGGATTAGGGAATGGGAGGAGAGGGAGGAGGAGGAGCCCAGCCCGGGATGCTGCCTCACCTACCTGGACCCACCCCATCCTTTTGGGGTTTATGTTAAAAAAAAAAAAGCAAACAAAAAATACCTGAATGGTTTCAAGACCACTGGCAGAAAAGCGCTGGGTTTGCTGCAGCCTGACAAAAAAAAGAAAGAAAGCCCTTAATTTTAAGAGGTTCCAGGGCTTTCTTTTTCACCCCTTTTTTTTTTTTTTTTTGAAATTCTTTTTAGTTTATTCGCACGAGAAAATAACTCGACATTCCAACGCCATCGCTTGGCAGAGGGGAAATCTGAGCTCTCCAATCGGGGTTTCAATAAATCAGCCCAAGAATTGGCTCTGTCACTCCATAAACTCTTGGGCATTAGCTCTTCTGCCCTTCTGGAACTGGCTGGCTGCACTCTCAGGCACGCTGCTCATGACGCAGCGCCGGTTTCATCATGACACGCTCCAACAAAAAAAAAAAAGAGGAAAAAAAAAAAGGCAGCAGAATATTTATATTCTCTCAAGACAAGTAGATTTTTAATGATTTTTTTTTTTTTCACGAAAACAGAAGGGTTGGTTTAACGTTTCCAGGATTAGCTCGCTTTTCTTCTCCCTTTCTCCCGAATTATTTGGAAAAATACAAAGGCAATTTGATCCCAGGCTGCTGTGAACATGATCTTTCTGTAACGGTGCGTGGAAAGAATGCACAACAAAGGACCCAGAACAGCTTTGTAAATATACATTGCCCCCCCTGGCAGAGAACAAACCTGTCTGATTATCTTCCTGCTACTGCTGGCAACGATACTGCCCTTTATTAAACACATGCAAACCCTTCTGAACCCAATTAAAGGCTTCTCAGGTGTGCCCAGATGAGCAAAATTCGGATGCTGAGGTGCAGCAGGAATTTCTGTCTTTAAAGCCCTCAAGGCCTGAGGAAACTTGTGGGGGGACCGTGTGTTTTTTTCCAGCATCAGAGGCTCTTGGTGCATAAAAGCATTTGTTGTTTCTCTCTCAATGTTATGATGGCAAAAGCATGAATGGAATTGCAGCATTTCTAAATATTTTGCCTAATTAGTCCCTTGGGAAGGATGTGAACTGCACTTGTCCTGGCTGTGAGTGTGAAGTGTTGACTGACCCCTGGAGATGTTTGTGGCCCTCGGGAAGGCCCCGGGTCGGTGTCCCCAGACGGCTGCAAATCCCAAGGGATTGCTTTTCACGGATCCTTCCTTCCCAGCCTTTGCATCTTTGGGGGCTTTTCTTTGACTCTGAACCAGGAGCGACTCGAATTCCGAGCCCAGGTCTTCCCCCCCCCCGGCTTAGAAACCAAACTGAAGGCATTTCAACAGCAAATCACCCAGGAAAGGATCATATCCCTAAAAACCAGCTGTCAGCCCCCTCAGCTGTTCCCTGGGCTATGCCTGTCAGAGGAGCATCCTCTGACCTGTTATTCTCCACCTTATTCAACCCAAACTTTACTTTCTGTGGTTGAAAAGGCAGCTGTTTTCCCCCAGGAGAGAAGAGCTGGAGTGAGGGGCTGCGCCTGCCATTCCACAGTTATTACTGGGAGGGCTGGGAATGGTGGAGCAGTGAGACATCAAAGGGGTTCATCACTGTGATGACCTTTAAGGTCCCTTCCAACCCGAGCCATTCTATGATTCTATGATATGATTCACAGGGAGGTCTCCCTGGGATTTTCCAGTTCTTGGGAAGCTCTGGATGCAAACCCTCCTCAAGGCCCTTTTGCCAAGGCCAGAGCACGGCTGTGCCTGAGCTGCTCCCTGAGCCTTTCCAGGGTAAATCTCCTTCTAACAGGTCCCACACCCAGCTGTGGGACACATCCTTTCCATGTCCTTCCCCACATCACGTCTGCAAGAGCTGAGAGCCAGCACAAGAGAGCAGCAGGGCGATGGGGGAGCTCAGGGCAACAACACCAAAGATGCCTTTGGAGGCAGATCAGCCCCGTCCAACCTGGCCTTGGACACTTCCAGGGATCCAGGGGCAGCCACAGCTTCTCTGGGCAACCTTTGCCAGGGCCTCCCCACCCTCCCAGCCAGGAATTCTTACCCAATATCCCATCTAACCCTGCCCTCTGGCAGTTTAAAAACATTCCACCTTGTCCTGTCACTATCTGCCCAAAAACAGGGGCTGACCTGCTGTCAGCTGGGGAGTGAATCAACAATTTCCTAATAAATTCTGTTCCCACCAGGTTCACTTCTTCCTCTCACTGCTGTCCTCCTACTCCTCTTGCTCCTGACCCCCGTCCCTTCACCCATTCTCAGTTCCACCCCTTTACCTGGCTGAGGAACAGAAAGTCCCAACCTCCCACCTCCTGCTTTCTGCTTTCCCCTCCTGCCTCCCCAGGAGGGTCCTGCTGTGCAGCCCCGGAGGCAGAAGGTGTGACAGGACCTGCTGCTGGTTGCTGTCCTCGTTATCTGGCTGACAATGTCAGCGAGGTCACCACGCACAGGAAGCCAAATGACCTCACTGAGCTCACAGGAAGTTGCACAGAGGCTGAGGAGAAGCTGGTTTGTTTTTCTGCTCACATTTTCACTCCAGGACACAGATGGACCCTCAGGAACTGACGATTCTTCCATGTCACCCTTCTATGATTCTCTGAAAACACGTGGGGTGAGGTCTTGGCTCTACAGAGGGCACACCTGGCATCAAGGTGGCACCTGGAGCCACTTCAAACAGCAGCCAGTGACTTCCCAGGTTTGCCCTGGAGTTCCCTCGTTCACAGGATGGGTCAGGTTGGAGGGGCTCACAGAGGGTCATCTGCTCCAGCAGGGCCATCCCAGAGCACATGGCACAGGATGGGTCTGGAATATCCCCAGGGAGGAGACTCCACCCCCTCTGGACAATCTGTTCAGTGCTGGGTCACTGCCCAGCAAAGAAGTTCTTCCTCCTGTCCAGGTGGAACTTCCTGGGCATCAGTTCCTGCCTGTTCCTCGTGTTCCTCGTGCCCCCCCCCCACCAGAGCCTGGTCCATCCTCTGCCCCCTCCCTGCAGCCCCTACAGACCTGGGGGAGGTCCCTTCAGTGTCTGCTCTGGAGGCTGAACAGCCCCAGCTCCCTCAGCCTGTCCTGTGCATTCCAAGCTCCTGTAATCCAGGCTGGGTGGATTAAGAATCATGTACAGTGTGAAGATGGATTGGTTACACACAAAGAAATAAATACCTTGGAAATGAGCTGGTGGAAAATTCAGAAATTGAGTGTGGGGAAGCAAAATTAGCGAGGAACTAAAACTGGGAAAAATTCTTCCTTAAGGGGGAAACAGCCAAGAAATCCTGCATTAGTGAAGCTTGTTAAATTAGCAACCTCTTGTAAGGTTATTTATCAGTTTTCCCACTTCCCTGGGCTACCTTGGATTTCATTCAGCCCTGCCATTGCTTTTCCAAGCAATTTAACATATGAATTTCTTCTTTATTTTACTGCACTCACCGTTAATTCTCTGAAAAAAAGGTCCTGCGGGCAAAGCACTTTTTAGCCACAACCATCAGGTGACTCCATCCATAAAATGCCACCGCTTTTTACGCTTGGGGTGGGAAATAATCATGAGATCTTCGAGGTTTCCCCTCTCACTTCCCAAGGTTTTGTCCATAAAAGCTGGGATATGGCCTTTCTGCACCTCCTTTTTTTTTTTTTTGCAGCTGCTTGGTGGTGGTCAGGCAGCACGAGTGTGGGTTGTGCCATCGGGCCTCGTCCTTCCCCAAGGGAATGACAGATTTCTGCTCCTTGTGTTCCTCGGAATTCCTGAGCAGGCCCTGACTTTGGAATGTCTTTCACGGTGGTTTGGGATCCCTCATTCCTGAATGATTGTGTTGAAACAGGACGGAAGGGATGGAGGGTGGAGAAACAACTCATCCACTTATCCCCAGCCAGGTCAACCTCCATCCCGAAGGCCTGGAGGGACAGGACACAGGGAATGGCTTCAAACTGACTGTAGGGTTAGATGGGATATTGGGAAGGAATTCCTGGCTGGGAGGGTGGGCAGGCCCTGGCCCAGGTTGCCCAGAGAAGCTGTGGCTGCCCCTGGATCCCTGGAAGTGTCCAAGGCCAGGTTGGATGGGGCCTGGAGCGACCTGGAATAGTGGAAGGTGTCCCTGCCCATGGCAGGGGGTGGCACTGGATGGGCTTTGAGGTCCCTTCCAACCCAAACCATTCCATGATTCTGTAACACACATGGGGTTTTATTCTGGGACCAAAGGAGTCCTCAGGGTGTCCCCTGCCCAGCAGAAGTTCAGGCTCAAGCCCCTGGTTGAAGGCCCCACAGAATGGGGGCTGCTCTGGAAACTTCTGCCTTCCCTTCCCTCTTGCTTTCCTTCCTGGAAATCCCTGCAAATACCACCACCCCTCATCAGGGATGTGGCCCCTGGGGACGTGGTTTAGGGGTGGTTATGGTGCTGCTGGGTGACTGGATGATCCTGAAGGTCTCCTCCAACCTTTGTGATTTTTGTCTGTGAGATAATTTGGCTGATGGTCTCTCTAGTCCCTTGGGGCTGTTTCTGTTTGATAGGCAAAAGCGACTGAAAATGTCAAATTTCAGGACATTTAAATGAGGCACAAACTGCACTTTCTCACTTGGTAACAGCCAATCTGTGCAGTTCAAAGGGGCTCTTCCAATTCCTCATGTGTGTACCTGAGTTACCAAGGACATGCCCGGGAGAAGGGAATAGGAAACACAAATAAACAACAAGGGCAGGCATTGATTCATCTTCATTTGTAAAATTAAGGGTCTAACAAGTCTTTTATAGCAGTGACTTCTGGGACCGAGTCCATCTGGGATGACTAAATTATATATAACGTTTGGGGCCTAAAGTAAGAGCTGGACTGTGTCATTGGCTGCCCCCCTGAGCAAGAGAGCAGGAGCACAGATGGTGGGAATGCTCAGTGGGAAGTGCTGACCTCACCTGCAGAAGGACTGCCCAGCCAGGGACCTGCTCGGTGCCCTCTGAGATGCTGCTGGGGCAGCTCCTGTGCCCTGGGGCAGCTCTGGCAGCTGGGAACCAGCCAAAGGGGGTTTCTTGTGTTAGAACACGTGTGTCCTCAGCAGGGTAGGGACTGTCCCCCTGTGCTGGCACTGCTGAGGGACCTCCAGGGCTGTGTCCAGGTCTGGAACCTCATGGAAGAGAGACACGGAGGGGCTGGAGCGTGTGCAGGGAAGGGAACGGAGCTGGGAAGGGGCTGGAGCAGCAGGAGGGGCTGAGGGAGCTGGGGGGGCTCAGCCTGGAGAAAAGGAGGCTCAGGGGGGACCTTCTGGCTCTGCAACCCCCTGACAGGAGGGGGGAGCCAGGGGGGTCGGGCTCTGCTGCCAGGGAACAAGGGACAGGAGGAGAGGGAACGGCCTCCAGCTGTGCCAGGGGAGGCTCAGGTGGGACAGGAGGAGGAATTTCCTGCTGGAAAGGGTGGTGAGGCCTTGGCAGGGGCTGCCCAGGGAGGTTTGGAGTGCCCATCCCTGGAGGTGTCCCAGGAAGGCCTGGCCGTGGCACTCAGTGCTCTGGGCTGGGGGACAAGGTGGGGATGGGGCACAGGGGGAATCCATGGGCTGGGAGGGCTTTTCCAGCCCCAGTGATTTTGGGATTCTGATAGAAAAGCAGATGCTGATAACCCGTGCAATCAGTGCTGGAAGGAGGAACAAGGAGCATTCCATGGCACTGGACTGACTGATCCCAACCAGCCTCCAGCGACCCTGCTCTTGCTGGAGCCCCCGGTGTCTCTGCTCCCCCTGACTGGGGCAGGATGGTCCTGAACACTTCAGTGCCAACCCTTGTTTGAAATACTTCCGTGCAGGATGGGGCTTTCCTTGTTTTCGCTGGTGTGATTCACTCTCAGGGTCACGGTGCAGTTGTTGGGGTGTCCTGGGCAGGGCCACCAGTTGGACTTGGACGGTCCTTGCGGATCCCTTCCAACCCAGGATATTCTGTGATTCTCTGGTTGGCTTTCCTTTCGAAGACCGAGTGTCCTCCTGCTGGAAAAAGGCCTTCCAGTCCAAGCAGTGCAGGCAGCTGAGTGCCCTTGCACGGCAGGTCTTCTCCAAATTGGGAATGAGAACAAGGGGAAGGAATATGTGACCTTCCAGCCTTAAGCTCCGCGTGCCATGTGGCTGGTGGGAGGCATTAGCAAGACTCCACTGTTCATTGTTGTGGGTGTCTTTATGAACACTGGTGACTGAGAGCCAGCAGTAAATACAGACAAGCACCAAAAATCCACATTAACACTTATCCAACGGCAGAAAAAAAACCATGGCAAGTGCCTGGTTTGCAGCAGTTCCGTGTGGAATCCGGGCTGTGAAGTGGAGGTATTTAGGGCCACGGTGACATAATCCATGCCATGGAGTAGCAGCGTTTGCAGGGGGCTGTGCACAAGCCAGATCTATATGTGCTCTAGCCCTGCTTAAAATAAAACTACACATACTATCACTGCCTTATTCTGGGAAGCAGCGGAACGGGGCGAGTGCTGCGGCAGCGACAGATCGGTGTAGACTCCACGTACTCGGGTTCCTCCCACTCTTGTCACGGCCATTTCTCCTCAGCAGTTGCCAGAGCTGGGGAGAGGCAGAGCTGAGATTTTGGGGAATGCAGGAACAGGGTGATCAGGGTTTGCTTTGCACCCTCACGGCCTTGATGGTGGGATTGCAGCCGTGCTGTGCCCGGAGGAGCAGCTCGTGGGGGTCACAGTTCCTTGGGGCAGGGGAGGAGAAGGGTGTATTTATTGTCTGAGCCTTGATCCAGGCTCAGGATCATAGAATCATGGAGTAGCTTGAGCTGGAAGGACCCCTGAGGATCATCCAGTCCAAGCCCTGGCCCTGCCCAAGACACCCCAACACTCCCCCCTGTCCCTCAGAGCGTTGTCCAAACCCTCCTGGAGCTCTGGCAGCCTTGGGGCCGTGCCCACTGCCCTGGGGAGCCTGGGCAGTGCCCACCACCCTGTGGGGGAAGAACCTTGTCCTGAGATCCCCCCTGAGCCTGCCCTGTCCCAGCTCCAGCCCTTCCCTGGGTCCTGTCCCTGCTCCCAGAGGTCGGAGCTGCCCCTCGGGAGGAGCTGCAGCCCCCGCTGAGCTTTGCCCTGGGGCTCCTCTGCTCCAGGTGCACCAGCCAAGTGCCCTCAGCTGCTCCTCAAGGGCCCCTCCAGACCCTTCCCCATCCCCGTGTCCCTCCTTGCCACACTCTCTAAGAGCTGTAGGTCTATTTTATATGATGGTGCCCAAAACTCCACACAGTCCTGGGCACCAAAGCCAGTTGGAATCTCTGTGGTGGTGTCACAGCCGTAGAGTTACAACCCCAGGGATGGCAAAGCCCCAGTGGAAAATACTTGTGATGCTCACTCAGCAAAGCTCCTGCTCCCTCCCCTCTCCCAGTCCCCCCAGTCTTTTCCACACGACTGTGCTGGACGAGCTGGTGGAGATGAAAAAACCTAAATATTTTGGGATAATGATGCTGAGTCATTAACCATGTGATGGAAACAATTCCTCCAGTTATCTCCAGCCAGCTCCACCTCCAGCCTCCCAGTAGCCGGGGGCTGCTAAAGTGCTGTCCCTCCTCCTCCAGAGCCCTTTGTGTTCCAAGTCCTTCTGTCCACAGGCAGGAATGGCCACTCTGTCCATGACTCACACCCTGGGCACTGCATTCACTCTTGATAACACTCATTCCTCAGACCCTTTCACATCTAACAGTTGGAAAAGTCTGGAATAAGTAGACTGGGGAGGGGAGGAAGATTCGCTCCTGTTTGCTTCTCTTTAAATATTTAAATTAGTGGCTGAAAACCAACCTTAACAGGGACCTCAGCAATTGTAAATCTTAAATTTTACATCTATTTCCACGCCTGCACCATCCTGGATACAGGTGTGGACATCCTGCAGATGTAGTTTGCATATAAAAAAGTTGTTTGTGCAGCTCTGGAGGTGCAGGAAAAGCTTTTCTGCATGCAAACCAACATCCACATTTTGAAAATGTGTCATTAAGTGGTGGTTTATCACACATTTTTTTTCCTTCCTCCCTTCCAAATAACTGTGTACATAGGATTGAAATACTGTGTGAGCTTCTAGTTGGAACAGGATTTTCTGATTCTTCAGTAATTTATATTTACTCCCATCTAACAATGAAAATTGCTTACAGCACAAAACTTCAGCCTACTATGGATTAAAATGCATTTTGGAAATGTCCCCAGATTCCTGGCACATTAATTATGACGACTCAAATATACAGAGCATTTGGGATCTTTAATCTTCACATTCCTGTAATAAGAAAAGTTGTATAATCCACCTCTGAAGGACAAATCCTTATGAAAATAGTGCAACTATATCCTGGTAGTGGACTTTTGAAATCTCTCATCCATATTCAGCGAGGAAAAGCCTCTCATTTTCTCCTATTACCACATTTGCTTGTTTGTTGAAAAGCACTCCTGGAGCTCAGCTGCTGTTCCAGGGCCATTTTCCCCCCTCCACAGCCCGTCCTCCTCCCTGGGATTGCTCGTGGGTGGGCAAAGATGGGACCAGAGCAAAGACAGAACAAGGAGCTGGAGCTTCACTGGCCCAGGTTGCCCAGAGAAGCTGTGGCTGCCCCTGGATCCCTGAAAGTGTCCAAGGCCAGGTTGGATGGGGTTGGAGCAACCTGGGCTGGTGGAAGGTGTCCCTGCCCATGGCAGGGGTGGCACTGGATGGGCTTTGAGGTCCCTTCCAACCCAGGCCATCCTGGGATTGTATGAGGTGCCACCTGGGAGAGGGGACAGAGGTGAAGCCCAGGGGATGGACAAGTAGGTGGAAGGCAGGTTAAAATGTGGTGCTTCCTAATATTCCCTATTTGCTGAACTTAGTGTGGTCCTGGAAGGAGAAATCTTTCTCTGGCAGAGGCATTATGGGTCATTGCCATCCCTGACTTCTAAAGTGCTGAAGTTTAATGGCATTTTCACAGAATCCCACACTCACAGAATCCCAGAATGGTTTGGGTTGGAAGGGACCTCAAAGCTCATCTCATTCCACCCCCTGCCATGGGCAGGGACACCTTCCACCAGCCCAGGTTGCTCCAACCCCATCCAACCTGGCCTTGGACACTTTCAGGGATCCAGGGGCAGCCACAGCTTCTCTGGGCAACCTGTGCCAGGGCCTCCCCACCCTCCCAGCCAGGAATTCCTTCCCAATATCCCATCTCTCCCTGCCCTCTGGCAGTGGAAGCCATTCTCTGTGTCCTGTCCCTCCATCCCTTGTCCCCAGTCCCCCTCCAGCTCTCCTGGAGCCCCTTTAGGCCCTGGAAGGGGCTCTCAGCTCTCCCTGGAGCCTTCTCTTCTCCGGGTGAACACCCCCAGCTCTCCCAGCCTGGCTCCAGAGGGGCTCCAGCCCTGGGCTCATCTTGGTGCCTTCTCTGGACTCTCTCCAGCAGCTCCACATCTTTCCGGTGCTGAGGCCCCCAGAGCTGGACCCGGCACTGCAGGGGGGTCTCACAAGAGCAGATCAGAGGGACAGAATCACCTCCCTTGACCTCCTGATCCCCCTCCTCTTCTGGAGCAGCCCAGGATGCCGTTGACCCTCTGGGCTGTGGGATTTTCCCGCTTCTTTTCCAGTTCACCTCTCCTAACTCGGCCTCTGCACGTCGCAGATAAAACACATACAGGAAGGAAAATTCCACTGAACATTTGTGCTTTTCACTCTCTCCTTGTTTCCAAACACCACTCTCGAAGCATGTGGTGCCAAGTTACATAATATATATATATTAGTCCTCCCTCTCCTGTTCCTGGGTCCTGCACAGGAGCAGATTTGGGGTCTTTAAGGGCAGCTGAAGAGGAAGAAACACGTGGATAATTCTTCCCTGTGCATCCCAGAGAGCAGAACAGCTGAGCTGGGCTGGGGACAAACACTTAGTAGGAGAAAACATAAGATTTTCTGGACAGGTGTGTTGCTCCAGGATCATCTGTCAGAGGAGGGATATTTGGACCTGACACAATAAGAAAAAGTGCAGTTTGAATTCTTTCAGGGTCAGACATCGTGTGTTACCTGTCCAAAGTGAGAAACCAAAGAGAATCTGTTTAACACCCTCCTCTGGATAATAACCAGTGGTTGTTGGTGACATGGAAAAAAAACCTCTGGGATTGAACCTGTCAGAACTCCAACATGATCAGTTCAAAACTTTGCTGTTTGCTGTGTGATATTTGTGTTTGTAATTTTATCTCTAGATAGAGCTAAACCTGTTTCTCTCCTTGCCAAAGGAAACGATAGATATAAATCATCTACCAAAAAAAAGCGAGGCACGGGGCCATTGTTTATGTGATATGGAACAATTTCGTTCTTGGTAATTATTTATTTTGGTCCAACTACAAAGAGGTAAGAGCCTGATTTATTTTTTTTTTTTAGAAAGACAGGAAAGAAAGCAAACTTAAAGCATTCCATTTTCCTTGGCATTTTCACACTGATAGTGGGCTTGTTCAGTGTTTAAGATTTAATGGGAAGAGGAAGTGAAAAGAGGCAAATTCTGCCTTACCCCCCCCTCTGCTAAGGGATATTTGCTGCTTCCTATGTATTTCTAAGTGTAATTTTTACTGTTATTTCCAGTGTGACTGTCAAAACCCATCCTCGATTCTTCACAGGGCAGGAAATGAAATTCTGCTGCTGGGTTTTTCCCCTGTTCCTTCCTTTGTTGTGGTGTTGTGTTTTCATCTCCTGGTCCCGCAGCCCCAACTCACCCACAGTGTCCTGCTCACACCTTGCAGCAGGTTTCACGTGGCTACAGCCCAGCTGGAGCCACCAAACCCCAGGACTGCAGTGATGCTGCTGTTGCAGTCCCATATTTTGTGCTAATGCTGCCACCAAAAACGTGGTGGCACCTTGGCTGTGCTGCTCCTTCGTCACCACGGGCTCGTTCCTCCACCTCCGCTTGCCAAGGGCAGCATTTATTTGATCCAGCTGAAAATTAAATAAACCCAGAACTCCTTCATGAACATAGAATTATGGAATACCATGAGCTGGGAGGACCCCCAAGGATCACCCAGTCCAAGCCCTGGCCCTGCCCAGGACACCCCAACACTCCCCCCTGTCCCTCAGAGCGTTGTCCAAACCCTCCTGGAGCTCTGGCAGCCTTGGGGCCGTGCCCACTGCCCTGGGGAGCCTGGGCAGTGCCCACCACCCTGTGGGGGAAGAACCTTGTCCTGAGATCCCCCCTGAGCCTGCCCTGTCCCAGCTCCAGCCCTTCCCTGGGTCCTGTCCCTGCTCCCAGAGGTCGGAGCTGCCCCTCGGGAGGAGCTGCAGCCCCCGCTGAGCTCTGCCCTGGGGCTCCTCTGCTCCAGCTGCACCAGCCAAGTGCCCTCAGCTGCTCCTCCAGACCCTTCCCCATCCCTGTGTCCCTCCTCTGGACACTCTCCCACAGCTTTCCACGTTTCCCATGTACACATGTGAACTCCCACACACCTTTGGAATGACTGCAGAGGTCCCACCATAGGCTGCAGCCACAGGTCATGGATCTGTAAATCGTGTGGGCTTTGTCTTGTTCCCTCTTCCCACGGCGCCTGGCACACACAAAGCACCAGACAAACAACAGCATTGCCATGGAAATGCTCCCAGCCAGTGCAGAGATCGCTGGAATTCGCCGGAGGAGCCGCCGACGGATCCTTGGGCTGGAACCCAGGTAAGAGACAACGTGGCACTGGGAGCAGAGGGATGATGGGGTGGGGGTGTGTGGGTGCAGGGTCAGCAAAGCCACCCCCGGGTGTGAAACGTGCCCGGTGTGAGCGGTGACAACGTGGTGACACCGAGGGGACACCGCTCCTCCACCTGTGCCAGTCCCACGTGCCCCGGGAGCACTGCCCGGGCTGCCAGGAGTTGTGGCAGCTGGCACTGCTGCCCAGAGGTGAGAGCAGGCAGGATGTGCTCTCACCGGGCCAATTTTGCACCGGAGGAGGATGTTGGCCACCGAGCACGGGTGGCTGGTGGTGCCAGTGGCAACGTGCCAACGTTGTCAGCTGCCAGCACCGGAGGGGAAGCGGCTGTGGAAAGTGTAATGATGTGCACTGCTGCCCTAGGAACGTGAGGGAGGTGTTGGGCACCTTCTATCTCATCATCTCTCCGTGAGAACTTGGGAACGTGGCACGTTGGGGAAGCGTCAGCTGCGAGGAGGGAATGCTGAGAATCACTGATTGTCTCGGAGCCCCCGCACGGCTCGGAGCTGGGAGGGAACTCGGCAGCTCCCACTGCTCCAAACCCAGGCAGGGAGCTGCTGCTGCTGCTGCTGTTGTGCCCCGAGTTCTTCTGCTGAGAATAGCACAGGTTGTTCTGCCTCGCAGACTTGTAACATCTTATTACCCAACACAGACAGTTCCACATCCCATGGAGCAATGACACAGTTCACTGTTTCACTTTTTGTATCTAATTTCACTAAGGGAAATGGGGATTGCTAGAATATTGTAATTTTTTTTTTTGGTGTATCAGCATTCATAACTTCTCTGCAAGGGGCTCTTTGACTTCCCCCTTCCCTGTGACCATCCCGTGTTCGCTGCAGATTGTTTTCCACACGTGTTTTCTGTAGGGGTTGTTCTGTGACTTAACCTAATCCCAGCTCCTGGAGATAAATTCTCACGTTTTTTTCTGACACAATATTCAGTTCTGAAAGCAAAGGTCTGTTCTGATTCCCCCTCATTTTTGGGGCCGTTGTTCACTTAAAGAGTTGGACTCGATGATCCTTGTGGGTCCCTTCCAGCTCGAGAATATTCCGCAATTCTGTGACTATAATTGCAAGTCCTGGTAAATGTGGCAGGTAGATTATCCTCCACTAAAAGAGGAGGTTTGAAGTGTTTCCCAGACACCTGTAGCTGCTGAAGCAAGTCTGAAAATCTTTGTTTTGTTAGGATTCACTGTTGAGGATCATTGTCATGAAGACAGCCAGGGAATCACAGAACATCCTAAGTTGGAGGGGACCCAAAAGGACCATCCAGTCCAAGCCCAGGACACCCCAACAATCCCCCCCATCCCTGAGAGTGTCGAGGGAGGGTCCCCTTTCAATCCCACTTGCTGGGTTACAACATGTGTGGACACACAGACACACACGGACACGCCTGGCAGAGCCGGGCTTTGCTGCCAGGTCCGAGCCTGTCCTGACTTGTCGTGCTCAGTAACTCGGGCTCAACATCCTCCTGCTCCTCCCAGGCTGGCTGGGCTGTCAAATTGTGTGTTAAATTACAGAACAGACCCAGCAGGGCTGGAAGTGGGAAGGGAATCCCACTGATGTTCTTGAAAGCGAAGGGAGAGGTTTTTGGATACAGGTCGGTAACAGTAAGAGATGATGCTGCAAACTGCTTTCATCTGCTGGAGTTGGAGAATCATGGAAAGTTTGGGTTGGAAGGGACCTCAAAGCCCATCCAGTGCCACCCAATTCCATGGGCAGGGACACCTTCCACCAGCCCAGGTTGCTCCAAGCCCCATCCAACCTGGCCTTGGACACTCCCAGGGATCCAGGGGCAGCCACAGCTTCTCTGGGCAACTCCATTTTTGGGCCCAGAAATCCCCTCACGGTAGAGATGACCTTCAGCTGAGTGTCCTCATCAAAGTTATCATGGAATCACAGAATATCCTGAGTTGGGAGGGACCCACAAGGACCATCCAGTCCAACCCCTGGCCCTGCACAGGACACGCCAACAATCCCACAAATAACTAGAAATTTCAGAAGAGTTTCAGAAAAACTGTTGCTAATAAATTCTTAAAAACCTTTGTAATCCCCAGGTGATCTGATTTCCCAGGTGGATGATTTCAGTAACATCCAACACCTGGGAGCTCCTGATCTTTGTAAAGGAGAACAACTTTGCACAAATGTTAATTACAGAAATTAGCAACTGCAATAATCATCTGCACAAACTGAACTTGAAGCTTCTGGCTGTAGCAGGATTATGTTTTATAACATCTCCTGCAGGTTGGACATGCAGGAATAACTGTATGATCTGAAAGATTTCACAGAATCACACAATATTCTCAGTTGGAAGAGACACACAAGGATCAATTTGAAATTATTCACATTGCACTAAACAGACTTCCTAGTATAATTTTTCTAGGACTAAATTCCTTTGTATTTCTTAATCTAATATTTCTGTATACTCCTTTGTAGTTTGACTCCAGTGGGCTCTTTGCACTGAAGTTAATATTGGGAAAAACATGGGCTCCTCTTCGTCAGGGACAATTTTAAACCGTTGCTCTGCAATAAAGAAACCAAGACTAAGAGCAGGGTGTTTTTTCCACCCCCATGATGATATTTCTGTGTCTGGCAGCACGAGAGGGAAACAAAGAAGGTGCTTGACAAACACTCTTTATGTCATGCCAGGAGAGAATTCTTTAATCCTGTGGAATGAATGATGGAGGATATGCAACACTTCCCAAAGTGGGAGTTCAGCATGTCAGAGCTGGCTTAAGTGCCAGGCTGGCACTTGGGGAGGGGGAGATTTGCCTCCTCACCTGCTAAACATCCTTGGAATAAACTATTTCTCCCAAATATTCCTCTCTCCCCTCAACAAATCCTCTTTTCCCCGAGCCCTACAAGGCAAAGTGTGAGTTAAGATTGAGCCTTAACTGTGGAAGGGTCTGGAGAACATGTCCTGTGAGGAGCAGCTGAGGGAGCTGGGGGGGTTTATCTGGAGAAGAGGAGGCTCAGGGGGGACCTCATTGCTCTCCCCAACTCCCTGACAGGAGGGGGCAGGGAGGGGGGTCGGGCTCTGCTGCCATGTCCAAGGGAAAGGAGGAGAGGGAATGGCCTCAAACTGCCCCAGGGCAGGGACAGATCAGAGATTAGGGAAAAAAATCCTTGTCAGAGTGGTCAGGCCTTGGAATAAGTGTCCCAGGGAGGTGGTGGAGTCCCTGTGTCTGGGAGTGCCCCAGAGGTGTCTGGATGTGGCCCTTGGGGACGTGGATTGGGGGTGACTGTGGTGGTGCTGGGGATGGTGGCACTGGATGATCGTGGAGGTCTCTTCAGACCTTGATGATTCTGGGATGTCTTGTTTATGGAGTATTTCTGATATCTCCACAAACACCTACAGAGGCTGAGGTTTTTTTTATGGGGATTTATTGGACAAAAAGCCCTGTGCATGTCCTGGATGACACAAGTGCAGCTCAGCTGAGGCCCGTGGAACCACTGGATGTGCTCTGAAAGGTGGTAGAGATGGTCTGCAAATGTCAATCCAAACCCATTCCTGATCCATCAGAAATGTAAAGTAAATCCAAACCACTCCTGATCCATCAGAAATGTAAAGTAAATCCAAACCACTCCTGATCCATCAGAAGCCCTGATCACCCACCCTTGGCAGCATCAGCCTCTCTGTGCCTGCGGAAAAGGGGGAGCTGCAGGTGAGCAGTGAGTGGTTCCATGGATCAAAGGCACAGTTCCAGTCAGACTCTGATACCTGAAAATTCTGAAGGAATGTCTGAAATCTGCCTTTTCTGCCCAGACATGTTTTTTGAATGGGAAAAAAAAAAAAGAAAAAAAAAAGAAGGATATCCAGGGAAACCTGGTGCAGGAATTGTTGTTTCCATAGGAAAGGAAAGGCAGAGCTTGGCTGAACAGTCTTCACTTCAATCAACCCGAGTTTGGGAAGAGCCACCTGAAGCCATGATCAGGGAAGCAGGAGACTGGTGGGATCCACAGGAACAAGGGGAAAATGTATTGGCTTGTTTATTTTTTTGCTTTTCTCGTGTATTTACAAGATGAGGAGCACACCTACACACCAGCACTGTAAATAACAAATGGCTTTTCACACGTGATTTAATAGGGTGGTGGGATTAAACATCATCACTCCCCTACATTAACCTGAGTTAGGGATTCCAGTGAGAAAATGTAGGTTTAAACGAGTTTGAACAATTGGATCAGGTTAGATTTCCTTGTTTGTGAGGTTGTGTTTCCACAACACAATTTATTAGCAGCGAATTCCCACATGGAGAGCAGGACAAACAGCTGGGAAAGTCGGGAGAGGCTCCGTGCATGGGGGAGGTGCCATTTTAATGGCCCAGATTTACATCCTCACTGTGCCAGCCCCGGGAAGATGGCTCAGCACAATCACTGAACCCGCTGCAAAGAGCTGATGTGGCAAATCAGACAATTTCACAGAATCCCAGGATCCCTGAGGTTGGAAAAGCCCTCCCAGCCCATGGATCCCCCTGTGCCCCATCCCCACCTTGTCCCCCAGCCCAGAGCACTGAGTGCCACGGCCAGGCCTTCCTGGGACACCTCCAGGGCTGGGCACTCCAAACCTCCCTGGGCAGCCCCTGCCAAGGCCTCACCACCCTTTCCATGAGGAAATTCCTCCTGATGTCCAACCTGAGCCTCCCCTGGCACAGCCTGAGGCCGTTCCCTCTCCTCCTGTCCCTTGTTCCCTGGGAGCAGAGCCCGACCCCCCCCCCCGGCTCCCCCCTCCTGTCAGGGACTTGCAGAGCCAGAAGGTCCCCCCTGAGCCTCCTTTTCTCCAGGCTGAGCCCCCCCAGCTCCCTCAGCCCCTCCTGCTGCTCCAGCCCCTTCCCAGCTCCCTTCCCTTCCCTGCACACGCTCCAGCCCCTCCGTGTCTCTCTTCCATGAGGTTCCAGACCTGGACACAGCCCTGGAGGTCCCTCAGCAGTGCCAGCACAGGGGACAGTCCCTGCCCCGGGCTGTGCCCACACTATCCCTGATCCAAAGGAACACCCACACCCTGCAGCAATGGAGGTGTCCCAGCAGCTCTCAGTGAGGGAACCCAAGTACTGACCCCAGTCCCAGTGTGGCACCAGGGCAGGAGCTGGAGAGCACTGGTGTCCCCCCCCCGGGGTTTCACTCCCGCTCCTGTCACACATTCCCCCCTCTTTGTACCTCTGCTGCTTCCCACCCCCTTTTCTTTCTTCCTGCCCCTCCAAACAGCCTCCAGGACAAGGAGCAGAACTGCTGCCTCCCAAATGTTTGCAGAGCAATGCAACAAAAACAGCCTTTCAGGTTCATGACAAAACCTTTCAGCCCTCTCAGAAAGGAGCAATGCAGGTCCTTGGTCGTCTCCCAGGTGATGGGATTTCAGGCTCCTTTTGCCAGAAATGCACATGATGTAGCCAGACTTTATTTTCATTTAATTTTATTTTATTATATTTTATTTTATTTTGTTTTATTTCATTTCATTTTATTTAATTTCATTTATTTTGCATAAGTTACCAACAAAAGCTTAATATCTGGGTTTTTTACCTTTGTCAGGAAATCACTGAAGCAGAAATTCAGCTGTTCTGGCACA
Organism: Pipra filicauda; assembly: GCF_003945595.2. Lineage (NCBI taxonomy): Eukaryota > Metazoa > Chordata > Aves > Passeriformes > Pipridae > Pipra > Pipra filicauda. Next base: position 299,329 of record NW_024104762.1, read on the forward strand.
GCCTGTATTTATTTACAACTGCAGAATTAACAGAGAGACCCCAAGAAACGATCCAGGGGTCAGAAACCTTGCAAAGTTCACACATTAGACCTGATTATTTTTTCCTGGTTTGAGGTTACACACTGGAAAAACTTCCCTGGGAGCTGAGAGATGCCTCACCCAACAATGACACCCTCAGGATGCCACAATTCCCAACTTCAGATGCCTCTTAAGCCTTTCAAATATGTGTTTGCAATTTATAAGGTGCATTTTCCTCATGAGCTGTTGGCCTTGGGCCTGGTCCCCCCTTCCCAAACACACTCCCTAATAAATTTATGCCTTTTTCAGCTGCATTTAACACTCTCAGTGCTAAAGACCTGATGACCTCAAGTGGCACCAAGGCTTTTTCCTTAAATATAGCAGAAATTGTAATTTTAGATATTATTTAACCTCCCTTCTCCCTCCTAAGCATCAGAGTTTCCTGCTGCCTTCCCCCTGTTCCATATTTCAAGGCTCTTCTCATGTTTCTTCTCAGTGCTCTTTTCTCCAGATTAAATAAAACACCAAAAAACTAATTCTTCAAGATTTCCCTCCGGGGTAAATTTTTCTTTAAAGCCTTTTAGCCCCTTTTGCTGCTCTCAGGACTTTTCCCCAGCTGCCCTCGTGAGGCAGCTGCACCACCAGGTTTCTGGAGCTCAGTGGCCAGAGTGAACTGGCCCCTTTTTTTTTTAGTTTCAGACCCACCAGGGCTGAGCAGCACTGGAGAAATTATCCCACGTGTCTCATCCACTTCAGGACAATATTTTGCTTTTCCACACCAGGATGGCACTGCTGATTCTTAATTTAAGCTCTTCCAAAATCCCCAAGGCACTTTTGTGCAGCTCTTTTGCCTCGCCGGCTCCTTCCCCTCGGGGGTTTATTCTCA